>NW_016824178.1:191779-224012 GCF_001698545.2 Rhinopithecus bieti
AACAAGATAGAAGAATTATCTAAACTATTAAGTTAGATACGAGTTATCCCAACTAAGCTAAAACTATCTTTTGCTAAATGCTTTAATCATTGTATCCCTTCTCCTGCTCATGATCAAGCTCCTCTGAGTTTTACTCTTTTATTTGATCTGTGCTATATCCATAGCTCCTTATATATCAAGTTCAAATGAGATTATATTCCCATCCACTATTACAGAGAAAAAAAAAGAGATTCTCGATTCTTTTAGAGTGTATATTTGTATGAATGCTTTCACTGCTAAGCATCCATGAAAAACAAAAATCCGATGCTACTGACGGTGACTGAATGTGTGTGTTATGAAAAAGAGTAGTATTAAACTTTTTCAATATTTGAATATTTTTTATTCCAATCTTGGAGTAAGGACAATTTATTTTTTTATTTTATATATTTTTTGAGACGGAGTCTTGCTCTGTCGCCCAGGCTGGAGTGCGGTGGCGCTATCTTGGCTCACAGCAAGCTCTGCCTCCTGGGTTCACGCCATTCTCCTGTCTCAGCCTCCCAAGTAGCTGCGACTACAGGCACCCACGACAATGCCCAGCTAATTTTTTGTATTTTTAGCAGAGACGGGGTTTCACCGTGTTAGCCAGGATGGTCTCGATCTCCTGACCTCGTGATCTGCCTGCCTTGGCCTCCCAAAGTGCTAGGATTACAGGTGTGAGCCACTGCGCCCAGCCAAGACAATATTTTTAAATCCTTTTCCCAACTTTAATTTCTATGTTGTGTTACCCTTGACAGTCATAATGTAAACATTTAAAATTTTGAACAATTTAAAATATTTTGAGGTAGTTATTATCTCCTCATAATGATGTGATGAGGGATTTTTACATTTCTCCTAAAATATTATCATACTAAAGGTATTTCTTGCAATGTATACTGTAGAATTCTTCACTCATCTCTCACAAGGCAAACAGTAACAATAACTTGCTGAATGAAACTTAGTTCAACAAAAAGGGGCCACAGTTTTTCACCACTTAAACTTTGAAAGATAGCATATAATCTAGTATATGGCAGATAAACCTGCAAGGGACCTTACAATAAAGAGAAACATAGAGATACTATATCTTGATAACACTTGATTGGCATATAAAAAGTATTTAATATATATCTATTAAACGAAACTGTAGGTAAAATTATGGTTTGTTTCCTATATTTAAGATACGACACACTTAGCGAAGCAGAGGATATTGTAGGTAATTGTGTGATTTGCCACAAAAATGTCAAAAGTACAGAAAACAACCAAATAGTTTTATATAGGTGATATAGACATTTACATTAAACAGAAAAATATTAATTCAAGATTTTATAAATAAAATGAGAGGTCCCTTTGAAAAATGTTACTAATAGCACACATATTTTTTGGAGATAGGGTCTTGCTCTGAGTGCAGTGGTGCAATCATGGCTCACTGCAGCCTCAACCTCCCTGGCTCAAGCAATCCTCCTGCCTCAGCCTCTCAAGTAGCTGGGACTACAGACGTGCACCACCACGCTTGGCTAATTTTTAAATTTTTTGTAGAGACAGGGTCTCACTATGTTACCCAGGCTGGTTTCAAGCTCCTGAGCTCAAGTGATCCTCCCGCCTCAACCTCCCAAAGTGCTGTCATTACAGGTGTAAGCCACTGGGCCCGGCCTACCATATGTTTATTGAACACTTAGTATGTGCCAGGCATTGATTCATTTCATCCATATGGTAGTCCAGTGATAAGCATTATTATTACTCCCATTTTGCAGATGAAGAAACTATGGCACAGTAACTCAGGTGGTGTGATTTCTGAGTCTACTCTTAAACACAACATAACATTATATTATAACCTGTCTAAGGAACATAAAATTATCTAGATATTATGTGTTATAATCATAGGCATAATAATGTTGTTAAATTATATTTCAACAATATTCAAATGCAAATTGATGAATGTCTTAACATAATAGTATTGGACTATTCACCCAGCAAACTACATTAAACCATGTACATTTTTTATAAAATAAGGTAATAGCAGAAATCATTGTTTTAAAAAACTAATAAAGTGAACTAATAGATGGCTATAGCAAAGGAATAAAAGCAAGTGCAGAATAAAGGGAATATCAACAAATGCTTTTGGCATATCTGTCAAGATATGTAATAAGTTTTGATATGACTACTCTGGATTAAATCTGTTGTACTAAAACCCCCCAGAAAATCATAAGGATAATTTAAATGTATTATATATATACCCCTCATTGGGCCAAATGAAATGAATACTTGCAGATTTTCAAAACTAGTCTACTAGATCATTTTTAAAGAAAATGGAAATAAATTCAGGTGACATTAGTTTGCTTAAATTAGTAAAGGGCTTCCCCTTCCCCACTTCTAAAAAAGAGAAAAAAACAGAAAAAAGTGTACAATTTTGAACAAAAGCAAGACATTTAAAAATTAATGTCAGATTTCCATATGTAATCCTTTTAGTTAAGCTACTGCTTGGATTAGCTTAGCATTTTTATTTAGATATACAGAATTTTACTACACTTTATCTGTGTTTCAGATATGTTGCTATATTAGCATAATTGAGACATCTATCTTTCTAGAACCCCAACATGCAATCGTTTTAAGAGGGTGGATTGAAAAATACCGAGCAGAAGTCTACTGAATTGGCCTTAAGGTGATTATATGATTTTAAAATATAAGCCTCAAAATGATTAAAGATAGAGAATGGACGAGAAAACAAAATGTGCTTTATCTTACCTCCTCATTAATGTACCAATAAAGGGATGCATCCTTTAGGACAAACCAATATTTCTTCCATTTCTGTGAAAAATAACTCTTTGCATCTTTCTTTTTCCAAAGCCAGCCTTCACAGTCACCACGGCCAAGATCTTTGCAAGAAATTCGTCTTTTGCTCTTGCCTGCTATAGGACCTAAAGGGTGGAAATGCTCTTTCAATTTTGTAAAAGATATGAAACTAGAGGATTAATCTATAGATACCAAAAAGAAGTATGAGTACTTCACAACCTTAAAAATTCTTTTTATATTGTATTAGACTAGAAAAATATAAAAATCTTTAATATTTTTCCCTCACATAAGTGACACACATCTTAATCAGAAATATGTAACACCAGTCTCAAAACTTATTGAGATCATTTGTTGTAAAAGGTACCTTGTATTATAATTGAATTGAAGAAGAAGCTGGCAGCTTTCACACTAGGGGGTTGTGCTCTTCTAAACCACACTGGGCTCAGGCAAGAAAGAGGGCATGGATGAAGTGTGCTGGGGATTATCAAAGAGCAAAATAAGCAGGTAAAGGTTTCATTTCCTTTTCTTACCTTTGTTTTTCTTCTTTGATTTGTGCTGCAGTGAGGACTGCTGAAATGTCTGAAATCAAAGATAAAAAGAATGTTAGCTGATACTCAGGGTGTGATCCAGAGGACCAGCATGCTACACAGAACTCTCAAGAGCCAAATGATGACTCTAAACCCTGTTAGAGGAAGTACTTTTTCCCTGCAAAGCCTCAAAACAAATTCGTATACATCATGTCACTTAACTGCCTAATCTCCTGTGAAGCAGGAAAGGATATTATATTTACCTGTGTTTTGTAGGCAGAGAAATCAGGGCATAAAGCATTTGGTAAAACTAAAGGCTTTTATACACACACACTACTTTGTACCTTTTCAGGGATATACTGTGTTTTGTCAGACAGTATCTCATTTGAGCCTCACAAAATCTAACAAAGTAAGCAAGAAAACATGATTATGCCTTGTTCACATGAAGTTCATTCTATTACATAAGCCACCACCACCTACTGATCTCCTACTTCCTTAGTCCCTAAATATTTCAGCACTTGGAACAATATTTTCTTCTAATGCCTACTTCTGTCACTATTATTGGTGACTAATCTTCACGTAGATGATGTCAGCACCCTGGTTCCTCAGTTCTAATAACCTTTACTTCCCCACTCCTCAGCAACCCACCCCCATGATCATATGTTTGATATCTTAAGCACACTTCAGCCACTGTATGTAATACATATGGTTTACATAGTCTAATACCCTCATGTCATCATTTAAAAAAACACTTCATTGAGGCATCCAGTTCATTGACCTTACTACCCTCTTGTGCCTGTATTTCTTTCCTCTTTGTTTCCATGGGATACCATTATAATCGTTCCCTTGACCATGCTCTCTGCATCATACTTGCCGAGCTAAACATCCATCCCAGTTAAACCTACCTGTCTGTTCACTCCATGCTAAGTACCTGAACAGCTTGATATGTCTAGAGAAAAACCCACAACTATATTGATTGGTCTAACTTTCAATTAATGACTACACATCACTGGCTCCAGTTAGTCTACTAAGCCATATTATTCACCGGTATAATAAGATTAATTACATTCATATGATTAGCTAGCTAAAAGGGAACAGAGACAGCACGTGAGCTTTTAATTCACAGATATTCCTTCAAAATGAAAATCAGGTTATAGATTCTTCTTTTTCTTTACACAGATATATCTATAAGGGGCAACTGGATTTTGTTTATATAAAATTTGCTGGTCTTTTTTCACAATAAATTCATGTTTTGTGATACTTTATTATTTAGTATCATTGCTCATTAAACAACATTCTACTTATATAATAATTTTTGTTCTATATATGATTTATACAAGTCTAATGAACATAGTATTACCGATGAGTATCAGTCCTAAAGATAAGGGTCAGATAATTTGCTGACATACAAAGTTTTCCAGAAATAATCACCCAAGTGTTAAAGCAATATAAATATATATGTATGTGGTATATGTGTGTGTGTGTGTGTGTGTACACATATATCAAACTTTGTAGCACTCATGGTTATAGAAATTTACAAATTTTGAGAGAAAGCATAAAAGATAAAACCCATTGTTATGTTGATTTTCTTGAATGCACTTTGCTTCAAAATAATAACTCAAATAATAACTCAGGCTAGTGTGCTTAAGTATAGCTAATTTACAGATAGTTATTTTCCCTAAATGGTTACATGATAAAATTACTGATTGAGTTTTTTTTCCTTTTGTATTTCCGCAAGTAATCATTATAGTTTCACAGCTCATTATTTTGAAAAATGACAAAGATGGAGGTGGTTTGTTTTTAGAAAGCTACATAGATAACAGATAGCTTGAAAGAATTGGGTTATATAATGTACCTTCTATGCTTTTGCATGCTATTCCTTAGAACCTGAATGTCTACTCTAAAATCTACATGAAACATATTTTATACTCTCCAGGTTTTCTTTTAACAAGATTATCTTTTCTTTTCCTATAAATATATTTCCATAAAGATCATGACTGCAGAGTATAATCAGTGCACTGGAAACCTGAAAACTCCTAGACATTAAATACAGATTTATCCATCATTCAAAGAAGCAAAGCCTTAGATGTCTTTTATAGATATTATAAATATTAAAATAAAGTTCTCTTAAGAGAGATTTTATTATTTTTCCAATTGGCTTGACATTTTCTAAAATGAAAAAGTTAATTGTATTATATGCTTTTGGAAGTAATGGGAAAATCTATTAAAACTATACAGTTAGGTCTTTCTGCAGAAAAGAGTTAATATAGCAGGCCTGAGGTCGCCGTCTTAGAAAGGCCTACTTGCAGTATTTGCCCTTGGTTGGCATCTAGGAACTTGGCTGGTAAACAGTTCCCTATACTGATAAGAAGCTTCTCTAAATGATAAGATTTTTTTGCCCACATGGGGCACAAAATACTTACCTGCCTTCTGGGAGTCTGGAATTTTGGTAGTTGCTAGGCAGAGGATGTCTACATGTCCAATTCAATATCTTTGGGTACTGAGTCTCTAACGGGCTTCCCTGGACAGAAACACTGCACACACGTGATTACATTTTAGCTGCTGGGAGGAAAGTATGCTCTGTGTGACCTATCATGGGAGGGAGAGAGCACAGGAAGCCTACACACAGATTTCTCTAGATTCCACAGGTGTCTTTTTTCCTTACTGATCTGTCTGTATGTTCCTGATGTTTCACTGTAATAAATCCTAGCTGTAAGTTCAACTATATGTTGAGTCCTATGAGTTCTTCTAGCAAATCACTGAACATGTAGGCAGTCTTGGGGACATCCAAAACAGCCTCACATTCAAAAAGATCCCTTACAAACATATTAGAAGCTGTTCATTATTCATAAATAATGGACGTAAATAATCTCCAGAAAGGGTTTTCCTTATGTCATCAGCCACAGTGTTATTAAGCACCCCTGAGGTGCAAATTTATCATCCCGTATTGCCTTTTCTAGTAGAACTGATGGAATTATTCATTGTCAGTGACAGAAATTTAATTGGCACATTTTTTTCCAGTTTTAAGATTATGCAAATTTAATAAGAGCAAGACATTAAAAACAGATATATGACCATAATTCATAACACAGCTGATCATATAAGGTGCTACAACAACTAACTGAGAAATGAAAGAGGCCTAGAATCTCTGCATTCATGATAAGTGTATTTCTCATGAGGTAAAAATTCATAATATATCTCATTCATGTATATTTCATATTAGCTTCAGATTATCCTTCTTCCGAGTTTATGCTCAAGTAAGTATATTCTTTAGAAGTTCTTTCACAGCAGTCTGTGAGTGGCAAACTCTCCTAGTTTTAATGTTTGAAAATCCTTCCTCTTGAATAATAGCTTGGCTGGGTATAGAAATCTGAGTTGAAAATAATTTCTCTCAGCAATTTGAATATATTACTTTATTTTCTTTTGGCATCTATGTTTTTTTCTCTTAAGCCATCTGTAGTTACACCGTTATTTGTTTGTTTTAATTTGTCTTTAGTTTCTCTGTAGCTTTTAAAATATTTTTCTCTTTATCCCTAATATTCTGCAGTTTCACTATTATGTGTCTAGGTTACAATTTATCTAATTCAACTCTATTTGGCATTTTTTGTGTTGTATTGAAAGTGTTATTTAATTCTGAAAATCTCTTCAAATGTTCTTCTTTACTAGTCCCTTTTTTAAACTCTAGACATATGTTGGTACCTCTCAATTTATCTTCCGTGTGTCCTTCTTATTTTGTATCCTTTCATATTTCTGCGATGCCTTTTAGGGGAATTCATTTTACTGTCTTCCAATTTCCTAATTCTTTCTCTGATTGTACCTAATCTAAAGTTTATCTTATCTATAGAGTGTTTATTTCATATATTTTACATTTCCAGGATATCTAGTTGGTAGTGGCTCTTTTGAATATGCACTGTTTTAACCTTCCTGTTTGTACTTAAAATTTATTTTAAGGGCTTTTGTGACTTTCCTGTAATTTGCATTTAGTGAAGAAAATCACCTCATTGTTTAGTTCATTGCCTTTTTAAAAAAAGTATTAATTTTCTCTAGATGCTTTGGAATTTTAGCTTGGGTGGAAGGTTCCTCCTCGGGGGGTGTTTCTTTTTGCACTCATCCCTCTTGTCTAAGCGTTTTGCTGTCTCTGCCTCTATTCCTTGGGACACTAACCAGTCGTTTCAGTGGTGGCAATGGGTTGCAGTTCCATCCATGAAATCCAAGTGGGAGAGGCATGGCCTACGGTTCTGAGTATCTGTTTTTGTTACTTGTAGACACCTAGGAATTCAGTTTTATACAAGTAGCTGTATCTTTATTTATTTCTCAGTAACCATATCTTTATTTAACCTCCTTACTCATGAATGAGGAAGCTCTGCTTGCCTTCCCAGTTGGTTACACCTTGTGAATCAATTTTTAGATTCCTGACATAGCTGAGGTCCATTGGTTCTCTGATACTCATTAGAGAAGACTCTCAGGCATCTCTACCTTTTTCTGGACTCGGTGCCTAAGATATGTGGCTTTAGGTCCCAATTATCACTGAGCATTTTTGTTACTTCTGGTACCTGGAGATTAGATTTCATTTTTGACCATGACAATATCTTTTATTTCACTTCATTGCTATGCGTTTAGGGTAGGGTGAGTGTGAGGGTGTGTATGTATGTGACTTTAAAGCACAAGCTTGTAATGCTTATTGATCACCAAAAATGGATTTCTCTTGTTAGCATTTTTGAAGTCCAATTCTGTAAAAAAAATCCTATTTTCATTATTTCTAAACCATCATTTATTAAAATCTTTCTAATGCCTTCACTAGCACTTTCTGTTTATTATAGTGAGCATCTGGGTGAAAGTTCTTTGAACTTTCTAAGAATGTTCTATAAATTCTGATCTTTAGCAACTTAAGAATTCATATTACTAGCCAGGACTTCTTGATTGAGCTAAAGCCTGCCTACTGAGTGGATTTAATATGTACAAAACTGAGCTCATGATGTCTATCACTTGTCAGCCAAATCTGCTTCTCTCCTACTCTTCTATATCTTATTAAATAGTAATTACATTTTTTTCCTCCCTAGTGGCTCAGGTACAAAACCTTGGAGTCAACTTTAACTCTTTTCCTTCTCTTATACCCCATAGCCAATCCATCAGCAAGTTTTACCAGCTTTGTTTTCACAATGAATGTATTTATAATATGACTTTTTCTCACTAGCTCTATTATTACCACCCTGGTCTTAGCCACCACAATCTCTCACCTGAATAACTGAAATACCCCCTCAGAGTTCTCCCTGCTTCTGTTCTTACCCCCTCTAATATATATATATATATATATACACACACACACACATATATATGTGTATATATATTATATGTATTTATATATTACATATATATGTATATTATATATACATATATAATATATATTATAATAAATATATATATATATTTGTCTTGAGACAAGGTCTTGTGTCACCTAGGCTGGAGTGCAGCGGCGTGATCTTGGCTCACTGCAACCTCTGCCTCCCAGGCTCAAGTGATCCTCCCACCTTGGCCTTCTGAGTAGCTGGGACTATAGGTGCACACCACCATGCCCAGCTAATTTTTGTATTTTTAGTAGAGATGGGGTTTTGCCATGTTGCCCAGGCTGGTCTCAAATTCCTGGGCTCAAGTAATCTGCTTGCCTCAGCCTCCCATAGTGCTGGGATTACAGGTGTGAGCCACTGAGCCCGGCCGCCTCTAATTTTTAGCACAAGAGCCAGAGTGATCTGGTTAAAACATGATTTAAATCATGCCATTCCTATATGCAAAACTCTTCAATGGTTTCTCATGTCACTCTGAATAAACCCCTATATCCTTTCAATGATTTGAAGGCCCTACATGATCTGGTCCCCTGTTATCTTTGCCTACTGCTCTCCCCTTGCTAATTTTGTTCCAGCTACCTTTGCTGTTCCTAGATTATGCTAAGTATAGTCCCATCTAAAGACTTTCACCCTTGTAGTTTCTTCTGTCTGAAATGTTTTTTGCCCAGATATTGTCGTGGCTCACTCCCTTAACTCCTTCAGGTCATTACACAAAGGCTTTCTTTGTAGTAAATTCTTCCCAAGGTTCCCTATCCAAAATTGTTATCCCAGTTGCCCTCAATACTTTCTGTTCTTTTTCCCAACTTTGTTTCCCCTCTGAGCATGTAGCATTATCTTAAATACTTACACTTCTTGTTTAACACCTGGACATCCTCCAAATATAAACTCCATTAAAAAAGGGCAATTCTGCCCGTTTTATGTATTGCTTTGTCCTCTGCCTAGAATAAGACTTAGCACAGTAGGCACTCAATAAATACTGGTTATGTGAATGGATGTTGAACAAACCATCAGCAAAGAATACAGGTTGTAATCTTAATTAGCTGATTGTAACTTGAAGAAGTCTATGAATCCATGTATAATACATTATTGAAAATTCTGTTCTTTAATAGGCCATTCCTTTTGGTAGATAAGAAAAATATCCTTTTATCCAATCTCGTTTCGTACTACTTGCACTGAGATTGTCTTAGTGCACTTAACAGTTTAAATTTAAATTCACAATATGCCTGGCAAAAGTACATTAAATCGGTGTCAAAAGATATTTATGCTAATAATTATATGAATTATGAATGAATGTGTTGAAATCATAATTCTTTCCATAAAAATAGAGTGTGCTAAAATAAAAGGCCATTATTGAAAGTATTTTTGATCTTCTTAACCATGGCGACTGCACGTCAACAAGTATGTCTGTCTTGGCTATGAAAGCATCCCCTTTTTCCAGACATGCTTGCGCTGAAAAAGCACCCATTTGTCCTTTCCATTCTGTCCACAGATGTGTCCTGTTCAAACTTCATTCCCCGGAACCTGCCTTTTGGATGGAGAAGTGTTGGGGGGAAGGGTAATCTTGGGTACATTCTTGATTCTTTAAATTAATCCAGCAAGGACTTATCTTTAATTGTGAAAAAAATCAGGTTTCTGTGTTAGCATTTTCGAAAGTACTCAGCTACTATTAAATTCTTCTCAAGTTGCAAATTGACACACTTATGGAAAAATTTGCAATCAAAGTATTCTCTATTGTCTGCAACTAATACCAATTTCCTCTAGCTGTAATTTTCCCTGCAAAGTTCCAAGATTTCTTCAGTGACTAGTCAACACCAATAGCTTCTTTCTTATACATCAAGAAAAGAAGGTGCTTACAATTTTTGATACACTTGCGCCGATGCCCCCCCCGCCCCAACGGACGATGATAGGCTGGCTTCACATACTTTTTTTTAAATAAACAAGTAAGCAATCTTCGATATGTTTAAATATTCTTACAAAAAATGTTTTCTCTTAACTTTCTAATTATTGTATGTAGGAAGAAAAAAGTAAATATATGGAAGTGGGGTAAGATGGCAGTAGAACTAAATATTAAGTCAAAAAATTTCCACTTATAAGAAATAACAGCATAGAACTTAAGTCTGCTGTTGTTGGTGGCCTTCCTCATTCTGGTGCATGAAAGAAAAACTTGGAGTCAATCAGGGTGAAGGATGTGGCACTGCACACACCGTAGGTCTTTCATTAGAGTGGGATGAGGTAGCTCTGGATTCTGTCAGTCAGGTCGACCTGATTTTTTTTTAAGTTTTATTTTAGGATTGGGGTACATGTATAACAGAAAATGGCTCCACACTTACTCAAAAATAAGCATGCTTTATAAATATAAACCAGTAAATTAGCAGTCAAATAAGAACAACAAAATAGTAATTGGGAAGAATCTAGAGAAGGTCAATCAAACTACTTAGGCTGGGCAGAGTCAATGTTCCATCAAAAAGAATGTCATATGTATCAGATTCTAAAGGAAAGATGTGATTGACTCTTATGCAGGATCCCATAAGGTGAGTCTTCCTGTTCCTATACAGTGGTAAGGTAGGAAGAATGGAAGTGATTACTTGGAAAATATTCAGGAAGGCTATCACGAATCAACACCCTTGG
Organism: Rhinopithecus bieti; assembly: GCF_001698545.2. NCBI lineage: Eukaryota > Metazoa > Chordata > Mammalia > Primates > Cercopithecidae > Rhinopithecus > Rhinopithecus bieti. Next base: position 203,082 of record NW_016824178.1, read on the forward strand.
GAAATAAGAACTGCCATCCTTAGCTCAAAATAATCATCATTTACTGAGGGCTTATTATGTGTCAGGCACAATATTAAGCATTTATAAGTGTTTATAAGTGATATAATTGATCCATTTAAATCCTTATAATACATCAGTAAAGTGGTTATCATTAACCCCATTTTAAGGAGAGGAAACTGAGACCCAGAATGCATAAATAAGTTGCTCAGGATCACACAGGTAGGGGTAGAGTCAAAATTAAAAGCCAGGTCTGTCAACCCCAAAACCTATACTCCTACTACATGCATTACTGCCTCCCAAGTAAATATTATGTAGTCATAGTAACAATTAGAGAGAAAAAGTGCTTCTGGCACTAAGACATCCATTTATGAAAACCTCTCATGACAGGTGATGCAAGTACATTGCTATGTGAAAAGAAAGGATTCTCCAAAACAGAAAGATACCAGTGAGAAAAACACTTTTATATCAACGGAGATAATTCAAACCAATAACATCTCATCAATCTCTAATTTTCATGCTTTGTCAATTTTATTTTAATTAGCAAGTTATATTGCTCTGTGGGTACACAAGTTTCTCGGCAACTTATAATAATATCTGCATGAAAGGAAGGCTCATGTTAACATCTTAATTTTGCAAGTGAGACAGAAATTAAGGTACAATAATATTATAAGGCCCAGCCTAAGTAGACAGAGATGGGACTGGAATCACATTTCAATACAAGCCTATTAAGAGAACTCAGTTCAATTAGAAAACCCTGTGCCAATACTGATAAGAAAATCATGGATCCAGCCTGCCTTTTGACTAATTCTTTACTCTCTTGAGCTGATTCATTGTGTTATGCCATTTTCCACCCAATACACTCCTCAATACTACGCAATGCTTTGAAATTACTTGGCTCACTTTCTGAAGGAATGGTTTTTACCTACTACATTAGTTCTATGAAGGCAAAAACCATTTGTTTAGGTCACCACTCTATACTCAGCTCCTAGCACAGGATGTGACATACAATTACCTGTCGAAGGCATGAATTGAATAGTTACTCACCACCTATGTGTGGGACACTGAGGTACGGGCTATGAGTCATGGCTTCTCATATGCAACCTGTCAGCACATCCTGTCCAGTTACCTTCAAAACATATCCAGAGTCCAACCCCTTTTCACCACTTCCACTTTAACACCCAGGGTTAAGTCACTCTCATCTCTCACTTGAATTGACCAGATCCTATCTTGTCTCCCTGCTTTCACACTTACCCTTGACCCTTTCAGTCTATTTTCAATAAATCAGTTGGAGTGATACACTTAGAATGCTTATTTTTCAGCAAGAAAGGAACACACATTACCAATGCAGCAACACTGTGGTAGGAATCAGGAGACCTGACTTCTAGTTCATATTTCAGTCTATATTCCAGCTCTATGACTTTGATCAAGCTACTGAACTACTCTTGACCTCTATTTCCTCAACTGCAAAATCAGGGATTTGGACCACATGTTGTTAGTATGCCTCATAGAACAATAACTTTCCATGATCATAATTTAAAAATGAATGGAAAACCAGTTAATGATCACCAATGGAGACCTAATTATTGATGTTTTAGGAAATATTATATGTATACCTGTAATCAGTGTCAGTCTTAACACTGAATGCTAGATTATTCATTGAAAATCACTTAGTTTATGTTTGAATTCCACCATGTATGGAAATAACTTATCACCAGCCATATTAGATACAGCTATTTTGGGGTGCCTGATTGATGTGTACAATTAACATAGATTTGCCCTTGAGACAGAGGTAGAAACTTCTAACAGGTGAAAAGCAGAACTAGGGCAGCTCCTACTGCTGACACTTCTGTTTGACAGAAACTGTTGAAATCTAGGTGTCAGAGAAATAAGAGTAGGCTTGCCTGTCTTTTGTGAAAAAGAAATGTTTATAACCAGAAAAAATGGAGAGGACCAGATTTGCTACCTGCAGGCTAATGAATGACAAGGAAATAAACTATATGTAAAATAAATAGACAAATAAATAATATGGAAAGAATCACCTCTAATAGAGATGCATGAAACCCAAGAATCTCAAATGAAGTCACAATTACGGTATGATTGATGATTCTGTCAGCAATGATGTGACTGAATCATATTTACTGAAAAACTTTTCTGGTTGTGGACTTAATGGTTTTATTTGTAAAAGAATCTGAAATCAAACAGTTTTTTCTGATTACTTTAACTTTATTTTTAGGTTGATTTCTCTGATACAACGTACATATTTTCTCATTATGAAAGTCTGTGTCAGTATAATTTGTTCCAAGAATGCTAGCTTTTATCTAAATATCTTTATCATATTAATACTACATTTGTCAAAGTCTTATTCTGAGATTTTTGTGCTTATATAATAGACAAGCTCTCCAACACAACTACTTCAAATGTTTCCACATCTTGTAGTTTTAATAGTTTTCTTGATTTAGAGACTTTTTTCATAACAAATATTTTTCAAAGAGTACTGTATAAAAATAGAAGTTTAAAAAGTTTTCAAAAGTCACTATATGCAATTTATTTTATAATAAAATAATTGAGATATATAATTCAGACTGTTCCTTTTAATACTGAACTATATAGTAAAACATGATTTTAAGACTAAAAAAAGGAAAATTGGTTTTATCTAACAGAAAGGGAAAAAGAACTTGATGGGGAGATATTTTAACTTCTGTGCTTGCAGCAGGAATCAAATCATCATTATGCTGTCAATTTAGATGGCATTTTTCATAGTCCTCTCTGCAGTGCTACACTTGTCTTATAAATGAGAAAACCGAGTAGGAGAAAGAAAGCAACTTATGCAATCTCAGATATAAAAAAAATAAATTTCTGTAGGGCTTGATGTTTGCTGCCACTTCCTCAGAACTGGTTACCTCAAATGCACCTAGATTACATTTTGCTTGTTCTCAGCCCACTGGTGAGGACATTTTGGTAGTACTGTTGTTGGAGGAAAGGTATACTATTTGTGCACTATCATAGTGCCAGACACTGAATCAGATCTTTACATATACTGTCACCACACAGAGCCAAAGCTTTTACCCAATTATAAAAATATATATGATGGAAGGTACAAAGAAATAGAAAATAGAATATCAAAAAACATTCTATAGCAAATGAAGAAGTGTATTTCATATGGCTGTTTCTTGTAATAACCATACGATAAAAATTGAGGACATTATTTTAAAATGCGACTAAGTGAAGAAGATTCAATATTTGGCTAAGATGTATTTCTCAATATATGCTTTGGTAAATTAAACAAGTAGGCTGTGGAGATGATACTCTCATAGAGGTAGGCTGCACCATTGAATCCACTCTAGATTTATGATAATTTATGATTTTAATTTTACCACTGAACCTCATACATACAATCAATAGAGAAATTTTCAAAGCAGGTTTTACACAGTAAACACTGATAATGGCCACAGAGAAGGAAACCTCAGTTTGGTAGTTTCCTATTGCATCAATTTAGCTAAGCTGGAAGGAACTATGTGTTTTAGAATTCTTTTGTCTATATGGTTCTAGTTTAGGGCTGGCCACTACATAAATTTGTGTCAGTTTCGGAGAATACAAGTAAAGCAGCAGCCCTTATGCTCCGAAGGTCAGGGCAAGGTGTCAGTCACTGCTGCAGCTGATACACATTGTTTTACTTTTCTGTTGGCTTGCCTTACTGGTGTGAGTCAATAGCCAGGTCTACAATTCCTTCAGCTCCAATTGGATCTCCTCCTTAAGCACCTGAGTATTGGACCATGAACCCGTGAATCTCCATGGAGAAGGGTACCAGCTTCTTGTTGAAGTTGGAGGAAATGCTCTGGTTTGTGCTCATGGGTTCTAGTTTGTCTTGTTCTTCCTCACTTCATGTCTAGATTTTCTTCCCAACCACTGGCTCTGCTGAGGCATCTTTGCCAGCTCCTTAACTGAATAAGATCTAGTCCTTTATTCCATGCCACTTAGAGATTCTAGTTCCCTGACTGAACTTCAACGGATATACTCATTAATGCCCAAAAGAAATGCATTCTATTTTAGTCCTAGAAGGCTTCCTGATTTGCTCATCAGGAGATAAATTCCCCTACATGCAGATTAACTAATTTTCTTTCTATATGAAGTTAAGAATAGTTACTATGTGCTCAGCACAGTGGAAAGAATTTTATATACAATGTATGATTTAATTCTGAAAAAAAAAAACAGGTAAGTAGTCTTATTCCCTTTTTGCCTATGAGAAACTGAGGTTCAGAAATGTGCCTAGGTTCTTATAGCTGATTTAAATAAATAGCTGACTTAAATATACAGCTCACGTTTTATAACTACAATAATATCCTTGGGCATCTGAATTTTAAAAAAGGCAATTCTCTTCTTAATGCTGAACTGTTATCTGAAGACTATCAGACACAAGAACCATTATGTCTTAGGACCACTCCAGATTTATGAAAATAAAAGAAACCATGGGAAGACAACTTATTCTCCTGTTTACTATGGCAGGAAAGTTTACACTAATTTACCTAAAATCAGTCACACATAAAGAACATGGGTTTGAAACACTGATCTATTTCTCAGCATTTCAGGTTGTTCTGGATTGAAGTCTATTAGGATCCTGTTCCTAAATTACCCTGATATTTGTAGAGATATTAAGAGACAGATTTAGCAATATCATTTAGAACTGAGACTCTAGGTTAAGCTTATGCACTTTGGCCCATTGCCAAATGCTGTCAGAGTCAAAACCAGCGAAAAATCCATAATGGCTGCAAACAATTTAACATAGTTCTTAGAAAATTTATCTTTAAAAAACTAGAATCTAACAGTAACAAATTATTGTACCTTAATGTCATTTATTAAGAGGAAACTTCGGATAATTTTAGTATATAAAGAAAATCATTATATCCATAGTTTTGTGGAAGCTGAGAGTGCTGAAACCATCAAGGGGTTAATATTAATATGTTGTGGGAGTTAAGTGAAGAAGATAATTTGGTACAGGTTACGACCTTCAATCAGAATAGGCTTTAAAGAACTGTAGGGGTAAGATCATTCTACCTGTAGTTTTATTAAATTTGAGATGTTTGATTAAANAAAGAGTACTGTATAAAAATAGAAGTTTAAAAAGTTTTCAAAAGTCACTATATGCAATTTATTTTATAATAAAATAATTGAGATATATAATTCAGACTGTTCCTTTTAATACTGAACTATATAGTAAAACATGATTTTAAGACTAAAAAAAGGAAAATTGGTTTTATCTAACAGAAAGGGAAAAGAACTTGATGGGGAGATATTTTAACTTCTGTGCTTGCAGCAGGAATCAAATCATCATTATGCTGTCAATTTAGATGGCATTTTCATAGTCCTCTCTGCAGTGCTACACTTGTCTTATAAATGAGAAAACCGAGTAGGAGAAAGAAAGCAACTTATGCAATCTCAGATATAAAAAAAATAAATTTCTGTAGGGCTTGATGTTTGCTGCCACTTCCTCAGAACTGGTTACCTCAAATGCACCTAGATTACATTTTGCTTGTTCTCAGCCCACTGGTGAGGACATTTTGGTAGTACTGTTGTTGGAGGAAAGGTATACTATTTGTGCACTATCATAGTGCCAGACACTGAATCAGATCTTTACATATACTGTCACCACACAGAGCCAAAGCTTTTACCCAATTATAAAATATATATGATGGAAGGTACAAAGAAATAGAAAATAGAATATCAAAAAACATTCTATAGCAAATGAAGAAGTGTATTTCATATGGCTGTTTCTTGTAATAACCATACGATAAAATTGAGGACATTATTTTAAAATGCGACTAAGTGAAGAAGATTCAATATTTGGCTAAGATGTATTTCTCAATATATGCTTTGGTAAATTAAACAAGTAGGCTGTGGAGATGATACTCTCATAGAGGTAGGCTGCACCATTGAATCCACTCTAGATTTATGATAATTTATGATTTTAATTTTACCACTGAACCTCATACATACAATCAATAGAGAAATTTTCAAAGCAGGTTTTACACAGTAAACACTGATAATGGCCACAGAGAAGGAAACCTCAGTTTGGTAGTTTCCTATTGCATCAATTTAGCTAAGCTGGAAGGAACTATGTGTTTTAGAATTCTTTTGTCTATATGGTTCTAGTTTAGGGCTGGCCACTACATAAATTTGTGTCAGTTTCGGAGAATACAAGTAAAGCAGCAGCCCTTATGCTCCGAAGGTCAGGGCAAGGTGTCAGTCACTGCTGCAGCTGATACACATTGTTTTACTTTTCTGTTGGCTTGCCTTACTGGTGTGAGTCAATAGCCAGGTCTACAATTCCTTCAGCTCCAATTGGATCTCCTCCTTAAGCACCTGAGTATTGGACCATGAACCCGTGAATCTCCATGGAGAAGGGTACCAGCTTCTTGTTGAAGTTGGAGGAAATGCTCTGGTTTGTGCTCATGGGTTCTAGTTTGTCTTGTTCTTCCTCACTTCATGTCTAGATTTTCTTCCCAACCACTGGCTCTGCTGAGGCATCTTTGCCAGCTCCTTAACTGAATAAGATCTAGTCCTTTATTCCATGCCACTTAGAGATTCTAGTTCCCTGACTGAACTTCAACGGATATACTCATTAATGCCCAAAAGAAATGCATTCTATTTTAGTCCTAGAAGGCTTCCTGATTTGCTCATCAGGAGATAAATTCCCCTACATGCAGATTAACTAATTTTCTTTCTATATGAAGTTAAGAATAGTTACTATGTGCTCAGCACAGTGGAAAGAATTTTATATACAATGTATGATTTAATTCTGAAAAAAAAAAACAGGTAAGTAGTCTTATTCCCTTTTTGCCTATGAGAAACTGAGGTTCAGAAATGTGCCTAGGTTCTTATAGCTGATTTAAATAAATAGCTGACTTAAATATACAGCTCACGTTTTATAACTACAATAATATCCTTGGGCATCTGAATTTTAAAAAAGGCAATTCTCTTCTTAATGCTGAACTGTTATCTGAAGACTATCAGACACAAGAACCATTATGTCTTAGGACCACTCCAGATTTATGAAAATAAAAGAAACCATGGGAAGACAACTTATTCTCCTGTTTACTATGGCAGGAAAGTTTACACTAATTTACCTAAAATCAGTCACACATAAAGAACATGGGTTTGAAACACTGATCTATTTCTCAGCATTTCAGGTTGTTCTGGATTGAAGTCTATTAGGATCCTGTTCCTAAATTACCCTGATATTTGTAGAGATATTAAGAGACAGATTTAGCAATATCATTTAGAACTGAGACTCTAGGTTAAGCTTATGCACTTTGGCCCATTGCCAAATGCTGTCAGAGTCAAAACCAGCGAAAATCCATAATGGCTGCAAACAATTTAACATAGTTCTTAGAAAATTTATCTTTAAAAAACTAGAATCTAACAGTAACAAATTATTGTACCTTAATGTCATTTATTAAGAGGAAACTTCGGATAATTTTAGTATATAAAGAAAATCATTATATCCATAGTTTTGTGGAAGCTGAGAGTGCTGAAACCATCAAGGGGTTAATATTAATATGTTGTGGGAGTTAAGTGAAGAAGATAATTTGGTACAGGTTACGACCTTCAATCAGAATAGGCTTTAAAGAACTGTAGGGGTAAGATCATTCTACCTGTAGTTTTATTAAATTTGAGATGTTTGATTAAATGAGTTATGGTGGCAAGGTAATATGAGTAGGGTGATTATGGGAGCAAAAAAAAGCCAATTGCCTACAAAATTTGAGGACGTTTTCTGAGGCTATAAAGCTAGGAGACAAACATCTACAACATAAAAGGGAATGGGGCTTCTTTATGCTCTCTGATCAAAGCAACTAAAGGCAGGTATGTCCCCAAATAGTTTTTAATTACTGAACTTAACAACCAAGCCAAAAGTCTGTTATTGGAATTTATGTATCTTTTCCCTAAAGGCAAAAAAGGAATTAAAAATAATACTTAAATTTAATAAATTTATAATTCAATTCTTCTGCATCATGTTTTACATGGTGCCTCATTAAGTTAAGCCCAAATTTAGTGTTTTGCTTCCCTGGAGTCATTTTCTATCCAGGAACTAGCAACTGAGACCACATTTGGTTCAAATGGTTGAAGCTGAAAGGGCTGGCTTCAGTTTATCACGTAATCTTGTTTTATACAGGGAGCAGAAAATCTTTCTCAAGAGTGAAAGGGCCATATTTGTGAATCTTTTGTTTGTTTAAAAGTGTTCAAATTTAAACTAAAAATTGAGGAATAAAAATTTCTAACATTTAAACAATATTTTCCAAAATTAATAAAATTGAATGAAATTCAATCAGCATCTTGTACATCAAATCTCTTATAGGATTCCAACACTTTTAAAAGCAGCACAGAAACATAACAATGGAAGCAAAATGTGGTTATTTCCCAACACTCCAATCAATACAAAAAATATTAGCACTGTGGTTTTGCTTCTTTTGTTTTAAAGTATTTATGTACTGATAGTTTGGAAATTTTAATAGTTAATTAAATTTCTTTAATAGTTATGTAACTATTCAGATATATTTCATTTTGGGCGAGTTTTGGCAGTTTGTATGTTTTGAGGAATTGGTCCATTTCATCTGAACTGACAAACTTACACGCACAGAGTTGTATTTCTTTAGTATTCTTTTAATGTCTATGAGGGTTGTAGTGATATTGCCTCTTTTATTCTTGATATTGGTCATTTGAGCCTTCTCTCCCTTTTCCCTTTATCAGTCTTGCTAGATGTTCATCAATTTTTTAAATTAAAAAACTCCATAGCTTTAGGTTTGATTTTACCTACTGTTTCTCTGTTTTCAACTTCATTGAATTCCGTTATCTTTATTAAATCTTCCTTCTACTTTTTTTTTGTTCTTCTTCTAATTTCTTGAGGTAGGGGCTGAGATTATTGACATCTTTCTTCTTTTCTCATATAAGCATTTAGTGCTATAAATTTCCTCTAAGCATATGCTTTTTATTTTCACTCAGTTTCATTTTCCTTTATACTTCCTTTTAATCTATGAATTATTTAGAAGTATGTTCTTTAATTTCCAAGTAGCTGGAGATTTGCTTGTTATCTTTTTGTTATTGATGTCTAGTTTGATTTCATTATAATCAGAGAACATATTTTGTATTATTTCAAGTTCTTTTAAAGTTAAGGTTTGTTTTATGACTCAAGATCTTTTCTATTCTGATGAGTATCTCATGCACGTCTGAAAATAATGTGTATTCCGCTGTTGTTGGGTGTCAGAAACTGCTGGTGGATAGTCATTCAGTACTTCTGTACCCTTGCTGGTGTTTTGTTTAGTGGCTCTATGAATTACTGAGAGATGGATGTTGAAGACCCCAACCTTAATTGTAAATCTTTCAATCTGTCCTTTCAGTTCTGGGAGATTTTGCTTCTACTGTTTGAATCTCTGTTATATGGTGCATCTATGTTTAAGATTGTCATGTCTTTTTAGTGAATTGAACCTCTTTATGCCTGTTGTGGTGGAGGAAGAGAAGCATGACTTTTTTCATGGTTTCTGCCTTGAGAAGAGGCAGGTATTGTTAAAATATTTCTGTCATGTTGGGCTAAAGACAGTCCATTGGCTAAAGAGAGAAGGCTTTTTGAGGGGCTGTATTTTGTCTGTGCCTACTGATGTTTTCAGGTTGCAGGCTTTTATAGCACCCAGGCCAGGTATACAGGAGGCAAGTAAAAAAGCCTGGGAATTCACAGCACTTCCTTGGGTCTAGAGGTCCCTAGCCTGTCTGCCTTCTTTTTTTTTGTACCTTTCAGAGTCTTCTGGTAGATGAGTTAATGTATTTTCTCCAGGTAATTTTTGGTTGTGAGTAGCAGGAAAAATAAAATAAAATGTGTGTACTCCATCTTATCTGGGACTGAAAGTTTGTATTCGTGAATCTTTAAACCTTCAAAGAGTAATTCTACTATTAAATCCTCTAGTCTGGCCAGTTCTGTTATAAGTATATCAGTTTGTGGTGAATGAGAATATGGGGGTATGGGAGGAGTACTGATAGTTGATTTAAAAAATAAATAAATAAACCTTCCTAAATATGAAAGCAAAAAGAACCAATTATATAAATAAGTCAGAAGTACAAGTGAACTAATTTTTTTGTGGACTAGCTTTCACCAAAACTGTTTCATATTTATAACCAAGTAAAGCCAATATTTTTTTCTTCTTCTTTTAACTATGTATCTGTATCTAGGCAGTGGGTTTCCACATTTTTTGACTGTGGTTCCCTGAGACAGGCCAACAGATCCCTTGGGTCTATCTCTTTATCTCTACTTTTCAATGCAAAAAATAACTAGGTATACCAGTAGACTATTACTCTATAAGTACTGTTGGATATGCATGATTCACAGTATCATTCTTAAAAAATTAAAGGTAAATATGAATCACTACATACTAGAGGGTAAAGCAAGCAACCTAAAACAAACTTAAATTGATAGTGATGAAGTCTAATGATAACTTATAATGAAAATAAACAGCAGCTAAAACTATAGGTTACTTTTAAAAAATCTCAATGATGTATCAATATAGCATTCCTCCTGAAAACCATAGAAAACTGGATCATCTATACTTGTGCTTGTGCAATATGAATATGACTGCATTGTCAGGGCTACCTGGGAACCAGGCTGATATGGTTTGGCTGTGTCCCCACCCAAATCTCATCTTGAATTGTACCCCACATGTGATGGGAGGGACCCAGTGGGAAGTAATTGAAGCATGGAGGCAGTTATCTCCATGATGTTCTCATGATAGTGAGTTCTCATGAGATTTGATGGTTTTATAAGGGGCTTTCCCCTCCCCTTCACTCTTGGCTGTCACCATGTGAAGAAAGACATATTTGCTTCTCCTTCTGCCATGATTGTAAGTTTCCTGGGGCCTCCCCAGGCCTGTGGAACTGTGAGTCAATTAAATCTCTTTCCTTTATAATTACCAAGTCTTGGGTATGTCTTTATTAGCAGTGTGAGAATGAACTAATACAATAAATTGGTACCAGTAGAGTGGGGTGCTGATATAAGGATACCCAAAAATGTGGAAGTGACTTTGGAACTGGGTAACAGGCAGAGGTTGGAACAGTTTAGAAGACTCAGAAGAAGACAAGAAAATGTGGGAAAGTTGGGAACTTCCTAGACACTTGTTGAATGGCTTTGACCAAAATGCTGACAGTGATATGTACAATGAAGTCCAGGCTGAGGTGGCCTCAGATGAAGATGAGAAACTTGTGGGGAACTGGAGCAAAGGTGACTCTTGCTGTGCTTTAGTAAAGAGACTGGTGGCATTTTCCCCCTGTCCTAGAGATCTGTGGAGTTTTGAACTTGAGAGAGATGATTTAGGGTATCTGGTGGAAAAAATTTCTAAGAGCAAGGTGTTCAAGAGGAAGCAGACGATAAAAGTTTGGAAAAGTTACAGCCTGACAGTGCAGTAGAAAAGAAAAACCCATTTTCTGGGGAGAAATTCAAGCCTGCTGCAGAAATTTGCATGAGTCACAAGGAGCTGAATGTTAATCACCAAAACAATGGGGAAAATGTCTCCAGGCGATGTCAGAGACCTTCAGTGGCAGCCCCTCATGTCACAGGCTGGGAGGCTTAGGAGGAAAAAATGGTTTTGTGGGCCAGGTTCAGGATCCCTCTGCTGTGTGCAGCCTAGGGACTTGGTGCCCTGCATCTCAGCCACTCTAGCCATGGCTAAAAGGGGCCAAGGTATAGCTTGGGCTGTGGCTTCAGAGGGTGCAAGCCTCAAGCCTTGGTAGTTTCCATGTGGTGTTGAGCCTGCATGTGCACAGAAGTCAAGAATTGAGGTTTGAGAACCTCTGCCTGTATTTCAGAGGATGTATGGAAATGCCTGGGTGTCTAGGCAGAAGTTTGCTGCAGGGGTGGAGCCCTCACTGAGAACCTCTGCTAGGACAGTGCAGAAGGGAAATGTGAGTTCAGAGCCCCCACACAGTCTCCACTGGGGCACTGCCTAGTAGAGCTATGAGAAGAGGGCCACCATTCTCCAGAACCCAGAATGGCAGATCTACCAACAGCTTGCACTGTGCTCCTGGAAAAGCTGCAAGCACTCAATGCCAGTCCATGAAAGCAGTCAGGAGGGGGGCTGTACCCTGCAAAGCCACAGGGGCAGAGTTGCCCAATGCTGTGGGACCCCACCTCTTGCATCAGTGTGACCTGGATGTGAGACATGGAGTCAAAGGAGATCATTTTGGAGCTTTAAGATTTGACTGCCCTGCTGGATTTCAGACTTGCATGTGGCCTGTAGCCCCTTCGTTCTGGCCAATTTCTCCCATTTGGAATGGGTGTACTTACCTAATGCCTTTGCCCCCATTTTATCTGGGCAATAACTAACTTGCTTTTGATTCTACAGGGTCTTAGGCAGAAGGGACTTGCCTTGTCTCAGATCAGACTTTGGACTTGAACTTTTGAGTTAATGCTGGAATGAGTTAAGACTTTGGGGGACTGCTGGGAAGTTATTCTGTTTTGAAATGTGAGGACATGAAATCTGGGAGGGGCTGAGGGCGTAATGATATGGTTTGGCTGTGTTCCCACCCAAATCTCATCTTGAATTATAGTTCCCACAATCCCCATGTATTATGGGAGGGTCCCAGTAGGAGGTAATTGAATCATGGGAGTGGTTACCTCCATGCTGTTCTCACGATAGTGATTTATCACGAGAGCTGATGGCTTTATAAGGGGCTTCCCCTCTCCCACTTTGCTCTGCACTTTTCCTTGCTGTCGCCATGTGAAGAAGGATGTGTTTGCTTCCTCTTCTGCCATGATTGTAAGTTTCCTGAGGCCTCGCCAGCCCTATGGAACTGTGAGTCAATTAAACCTCTTTCCTTTATAAATTACCCAGTCTTGGGTATGTCCTCATAGCAGTGTAAGAATGAATTAAAACACAGGCATACTGAAAAAATACTAAATTAGAAGATTCAATAAATTCTATGAATGTATTATTTTATGATTATTCCATTTGTAACCTTTTAAACTCATTTAGTAGGTTACTAGTAAGCAGTATCTAGTCACAAGTGAAAATGGAAGTCTGTGATGTGTTATTTGCCCATAAGAATCAAAGAAAGGACTGTCACCTCTGGGTCAGACCTCAGTCATCAGAGCCCTTTGCCAAGGATGGCCTGTATTTTGGGAATCACTGCTGTAGGGAAGCAGACCACTGGGAAACACTTTTCATAGTGCAGACTGTTCCCATGTAGGGCTTTGCAAATGCTGTTATGAAACATTTTAGAAATAATAAAGTCATCCATAGGAATCAGAGAATATGCAAATGAATATGATAATATTTAGTGTACTGTTATACTCCACCATGTCTAAATGTACCTTGATTGGGAGAAACATCATGCCATTCTGTACTACAGCTGTCTTCTGGGTGAATAAAGTCAAAATGGAGAGAATTGGTTGTTATAAACAAGTGTTGGCTTAGAGGTGGCTTCTTTGCCACTAAAATAACTGATCTCTTCTTTAAATTACTTTTATCCTGAAAGAATGCAGCTAAGTCAGGCAGCCATTAGACAAACCAACCTTTATAACTTCAGGTAAATTTAATTATGAATGTTTATATGTTAATAATATCACAGATTTTCCATTATTGTGATAATAATAGCTCTGTCTTCCCTAATAGATGATAAAATTCTTATGAGCAGAAATGGCTTTAGTCACAGAAAGGTGTGAATTTTGGAGTCAGGCTGCTTGGACTCATTTCTAAACTCTGCTATTTTCTAGCTCTTTAAGGTAAGCTCTGTGTTCCAGTTCCTTTCAGTTCTGCAGAATAGAAATAATGGTATCAACCTCATAGGATCATTTTGAAGATTCCAAGAGATACTGTATTTAAGTTCTTAGCATAGGAGCTTAGTAAGTAATCAGTAAATGTTAGCTATTAGTAATATTAGCAGTGGAAATATTATAGGGATACCTCCTTTTACTGTGCTTCAATTTATTCTTTGAAGATTGCAATTGTTACAAATGGAAGGTTCTGGCAATCTTGTGCTGAATGAGTCTATTGGTACAATTTTTCCAATAGCCTGTGCTCATTTCATGTCTCTGTATCATATTTTGGTAATTCTCACAATATTTAAAACTTTTTCATTATTATTATATCTGTTACGGTGATCTGTGATCAGTGATCATTGATGTTACTACTGTAATTATTTTGGGGTGCCATGAACAACAGTACACTAAATAACACATTTTCAATATAGATGAAACAGCCTTATAGTGGAAGATGATGCTATCTAGGACTTTCACAGCTAGAGAGGAGAAGTCAATGCCTTGCTTCAAAGCTTCAAAAGACAGGCTGACACAGAAGAAAACAGAAGAAAGTTTAAGTGGTCTGGATAGAAGATAAAAACCAGCCACAACATTCCCTTATACCACAGCCTAATCCAGGGCAAGGCCCTAACTCTCTTCAATTCTATGAAGGCTGAGAGAGGTAAGGAAGCTGCAGAAGCAAAGTTGGAAGCTAGCAGAGGTTGGTTCATGAGGATTAAAGAAAGAAGCCATGTAAGACAATAGACTTAAAAAATGTTGTGTCTGTTTTTACTGTTCTACCAATGGGCTGTTCTCCCATCCCTTTTCCTCTCCTCAGGCTTCTCTATTCCCTGAGAAACAACAGCATTAAAATTAGGCCAATTAATTAACCCTGCAATGGCCTCTAAGTGTTCAAGTGAAAGGAAGAGTCACATATCTCTCACTTTAAATCAAAGCTAGAAATGATTAAGCTTAGTGAGGAAGGCATGTCAAAAGCCAAGATACACCAAAAGCAAGGCCTCTAATACAAAAATGATAGGAAAATGAAACAGCCTTATTGCTGATAGGGAGAAAGTTTGAGTGGTCTGGATAAAGATCAAACCAGCCATAACATTCCCTTAAACCAAAGCCTAATCCAGAGCAAGGCCCTAACTCTCTTCAATTCTATGAAGGATCAGAGAGGTAAGGAAGCTACAGAAGAAAAGTTGGAAGCTAGCAGAGGCTGGTTTATGAGGTTTAAGAAAAGAAGCCATCTCCATAACAAAAAAGTGCAAGGTGAAGTAAAAAGTGGTGATGGAGAAGCTGCAGCAAGTTATCCAGAAGATCTAGCTAAGATCATTGATGAAGATGGCTACACTAAACAACAGAATTTTCAATACAGAAGAAACGCCTTACAGTGGAAGAAGATGCCATCTAGGGCTTTCATAGCTTGAGAGAAGTCAATGCTTAGATTCAAACCATAAAACAGGCCGACTCTCTTGTTAGGGGCTAATAGAGCTGATGACTTTAACTTGAAGCCAATGCTCATTTACCATTCTGAAAATCCTAGGGCCCTTGAGAATGATGCTAAATTAACTCTGCCTGTACTTCATAAATAAAGCCTGGAAAACAGCACATCTATTTATAGCATGGTTTTCTGAATATTTTAAGCCTATAATTGGAACCTACTGCTCAGAAAAAAAGATTCCTTTCAAAATATTACTGCTCATTGACAATGTGCCTGGTCAACCAAGAGCTCTGTTGGAGATGTACAAGGTTAATGTTGTTTTCATGTTTGCTAATACACCAGCCATTCAGCTGCCCATGGATCATGGGGTAATTTCAAATTTCAAGTCTTATTATTTAAGAAATACATTTTGTGAGGCTATAGCTGCCATAGATAGTGATTCCTCTGATGGATCTGGGCAAGTGAAAACCTTGTCAAAAGAATTCACTATTCTAGATTCCATTAAGAACATTCGTGATTCACAGGACGAGGTCAAAATATCAAGATTAACAAGAATTTACAAGAAATTGGATCCAACCCTCCTGGATGACTTTGAGGGGTTCAAAACTTTAGTGGAGGAAGTCACTGCAGATGTTGTGGAAATAACAAGAGAACTAGAATTGGAAGTACAGCCTGACCCCAATTTTGAATGACGTTCTACTGTGGGTATAATGCTGTTAAATAGTATCTCATGCTGCTAATAAATCTTTTGTGAAAGGAAGCGTAAATTGATAGAGCAAACTTTGTCATTTTGTTTTAAGAAATTGTCATAACCACCCCAACTTTCAGCTACCACCACCCTGATTAGTCAGCAGACATCAATATTGAGGCAAAACCCTCCACCAGCAAAAAAAAAAAAAAAAAAAAAAAACCAATGCACAATAATAATAACTTGCCGAAGGCTCACATAATCATTAGCATATTTTAGCAATATTTTCTAATTAAGTTATATACATTGTTTTTTAGACATAATGCTCTTGTGCACTTAGCAGACTACAGTACAGCATAAACGTAACTATTATATGCACTGGGAACCTAAAAAATCTTGTGTGACTTGGTTTATTGTAATATTCACTTTATTGTGGTTATCTGGAACTGAACATGCATTATCTCTGAGATATGCCTGTATTAGTTTTTGTATATACCACTGCACTTAGACTGGGATTTACACATGGCTGTCACTACTACAACTATTGTTAGGTTTCTGTTAAATTATGCTATTTTTTGAGGGGCAATATAGTATGCTAAGAGCCAGACTGCAAATGTTCAAATCCTAGCTCTACCACATAACTACCTAATTAATCCATGTGCCTCAGCTTTCTAGTCTGTAAAATGAGGATAACACCAGCAACTGAGCTTCCTCACAGCATTGAGATTTAAATAAGATAGTATTTGTAATCAGAATAGTATTTTCATAATATTTACTTGCTAAATTTTAAAAAATAAAAATGTTTTTTAACAGTTCTACCCCCCTTCCCTCCATCAAAAAGAGCCACAAAACCTCACAAATTGGCCAGAGTGGCTGAAAGTACTTATCAGGCATAAAACAATTGAATGTTTGCAGTTATATCCTAAAAAAACAAAGACAGGCCACCCAAATGTTTGAATGTCATGAAAGGAATTATCCAGATTTTTGAACACATACTAAAAGTCTGTTTTTAATCATCCGAAATTACATCAGTATTCAGTTTATGAAAGTATACCTACATACTGCTTGAATCTATAATCCAATTTTACTTGTTCTGGCATCTCAGGCATGTAGACTTAAAATAAATGACTATTATTATTATCACTACTATTTTTAGAGACAGTGTCTCACTCTGTAACCCAGGCTGGAGTGCAGTGGTGCAAACATGGCTCACTGTAGCCTAGACCTTCCAGGCTCCAGTGATTCTCTTGCCTTAGTTCCCCAAGTCGCTGGGACTATAGGTGCATGCTACCACATCCAGCTAATTTTTGTATATTTTGTAGAGATGGGGTTTTGCCATGTTGTCCAGGTTGGTCTCAAACTCCTGAGTTCAGGCAATCCACCTGCCTTGGCCTCCCAAAGTGCTGGGATTACAGGCATGAAGTAATTATTTTGTATATGAATTTAGTTTAGCAGCTTTAACGTGAGAGCAAGTTGTCATATGCACAGCATATTGGGGAAAAATAAGTCACACAAGATTTAAAGATGAGATTCAGAATAATTCAGCTATTCTTTAAAGACTTTTCTTACCAAATCTGAATTTCACACACACACACACACACACACACACACACACACACACACAAACTTCTGTCTGCCTTTTCTTCATGTACTCTCAGGTTAGATGAGGGTTTTGGCAGCTAACAGCTTCCACATTTTCAGACAGAATCAGTAAGTAGGTAAAATAAAGTTATGCTCTTTTGAAAAATGTCATAACATGCTTGGCTGATGGGCATATTGGGACCTTTGTAATGAGATGGCAGGGAAAGGAAGCAAGCAAGAATTAGCTGGAACTGAAGTTTTCAGCTGGAGTGAATGAGGTAGGGTAGGGAATGTGAGGCAGCTAACCCTGTTGCACTGTTGGCCCCTGTGGGGTTGGCTTGGGAGATGGAGGGGGCTTTTTTTGCAGGTTGAAGACACTGAGAAAGTCACTGAAGTTCCTGTCAAATTTACTCACTCACTCATTAATTCACTTACTCATAACATTTTTATTGAGAGCTTATAAGGTACTACATTTGTACTAGGTGCTGAAATATAGTACTGAACAAAATGGAGAAATTGTTCCTGCTTATCATCATGAACATGGGAATACCTGTCCTACCATGTACAGGAGAGAAAGACACTAAGCAGATGTTCACATAAATGTATCATTAAAATCCCAACAAAGGTTTTGAAGAAAACTACTAGATGATAAGAGAAAATAGGAGAACTGATTTATTTCAGATGGTAGTCTGAAGGTCAGGGAAGATCTCCTTGTGATTTCAGGTTTAGATAGGCAGGAATTCTTGGGAGAAAAAAGAGATAAAAGCATTCTCCGTAGCAGGAATAGCATGTTGAAAAGGAAAGTGGTGGCAAAGAGCTGGTCAATGACTAGGGTAGCTACAGCACTGTGAATACTTTCCTTTTAAATAAGTTCAAGAAAAATATATATAAACTAGAATATCAGATATGTGGAATTAATAAAACACATATTTTATAATCCCATACACTTCTAAATCTTCATGATAAGATAATGAGTTGAACCCTGAAGCCAAACAATATTTGTCTTGCTTTGTGTATTCTCACTGGGCTGTTTTCCACAACAGAACAGTGAAGATTATACTCTAGGTGTGCTTATAAGGCATACTATATGCATGCATGCACACACGCCTTTACTTTGCTGTTTAAGGGGATTTGATGATGATATTATCTTGCTATTAAATTTATACTAAATTTTCTCTAACTTTTAACTCAAAATCTTTAGATTACATAGAGCTAGTATTACAGCAGAGATAGAAGCCTATGAAATGCAATACTTAATCTTCATAGTCCTCTTCCACTTAAGTCCTATTCCGTTAAACATGGCCATGTTATCCAAAAGAGCAACTGGCAAAAATGAAGATTAGTGGTTCATCATGAAAGCGATTAGATTACAGA
The DNA here is from genome assembly GCF_001698545.2 of Rhinopithecus bieti. NCBI lineage: Eukaryota > Metazoa > Chordata > Mammalia > Primates > Cercopithecidae > Rhinopithecus > Rhinopithecus bieti. The sequence continues at coordinate 221,940 of NW_016824178.1, forward strand.
TTGATACTGACATTGTGTTTTCAGGAAAATTTACCATAAGAAAAAAGCCTTTCATTTTTAAATAAACGTGTATAAACAGGTAAAAATAAAACAGAAATTCCTGTGAAATATAAAAAGTTATTATTTAAGCATATGTTGTTTTGTCTCCAAGGTCCAAGCATTGTTAACTATAATATTCTGTTGCCCCAGCTAAATAACTAAGCTAAATAACTATTTGTGTTTTATAACAGTGTTTTATAATTGTGTTTTATAACAGTGGCAGCTTAGTATGTTTCCCCTAACTAAATAAATAGTAACATAAAGCAAAATACAATTTTGGATAGAAATCAATCCAGGTACTGAAAACATTATTAACATCAACATATGAGGACACATGTCTTTTCAAGTCAAGCTTTTCAAAATGCACTCATTTATTCATTAAAGCACAAATTCCTCTGTATACGGAATGTGTACCATGCACGAAGCAATAGGATAGAGTGCAGAAAGACCCCTGGAGTAGGTGATTTGGGTTCTAGTCCTGACTATAGTACTTACATTTTTTTTGCAACACAGCTTTTGTAAATCATTTCTGAGTCTGGGTTTTGTTATTTGCACATAGGGTTGTTGTGAAGTTCAAAAGACATATTAAATGTGGAAACTCCCTTGCTAACTGTGAAAGCACTAAATAAGTGCAAGGTGAGATCCTCAAGGAAACTCAAGAGCCTAGTAAAAACCCCACCGATTAGAGTTCTCTCTTTTAGAACATTGGTTATAGATATCCAACATGCACTTGGGGGTTAGCGATATTTTCCTCTTCTAAACCTGATAAATGAGTTAGGAAGCACCCAGCCTTCTACTCTGGAATTGGTGTATCAGCATTACAGGGGAAGATCTCCCCCAAAGTTAACAATATTCCTTACTCTATCCTGGTCCTCTGTCAAAAATTAGTTGAGATAGATGTCATCTATCCGGGAAATACCATGTTACAGATTCAAGACATACAATAAAAACAGGAGGCAAAAGTGGACTCTGATTTCTCTCTTAGAACAAATTTCTAGAGGTGAAGTTAGTAGACCAGATTCTTGATATACATAACTAAATAATGTCCTTCAGAGAGGTGGTAACAATTTATACTCCTCAAAAATATTCGCAATATTCCTACCAGTTTGGCTCACTTTTTACTGTCTTTCCTAATTTAATACCTCATAATTCACAAGACTTAACTACTTTCCTTCCCCACACAGTGTAACATCTGTCAGGATATGCATGACAGAATGGAACAGGCTGAGTATTTAAATGTGCCTTCAATGGCTCACTACTCTCAGGATAAATCCAAACTTTTAATAATTTGTATACTCTGAGTCAAAGTGATGGTCTCTTCTTCCTTCTCTAGGTTCATCTCTCACTACCAGCTACCCTCTCGAATAGGCCATCTGTCCCTCATCTTCAAACTTTTGTTCAGGGTATTACTTATGACTGGAACACCAGATTCTAGAAGAAGCTCAGTGCTCATACAGCTCTTCTGAATAGTGGTAATAACAAAAGTGGTCCCCTTTCAAACAACTAAGAGTGCTGATTTCAGGCTGACTCTGAATGTCTAGGGAAAAAAATAATAATTCAATAGATCAGTCATTCAATGGAGCAGATTCTGACACAGGCACTAGTGTCTTAGAAAGAGACTTGAGAGTATGTAACTGGGGAGAAGGGAGGATAAAGAATGAGGCACCTAGGAGTGCTAATGACACTACAGTCCAAATAAAAACATTTTTCTACACTCTAGTTTTATGAAAGAGCTATAGAATAAGTAGATGATTTAAGAGATTTGCTCAGAGAAACAACTCAATTGTAAGTTATTAAATCTTTCACATTTTGAATGCCTAGATGGTATACCTTCTACAGCAGGAGCAGATTAAATGTTTTTTGATATTTTAAGCATTAAGCACAGTAATTCAAATTACTTAAAAACTTGCAGTCCATGTTTTTCAAGGGCTCCGAGTAAGAAGCTATAGTTCCAGTGACACAACAAACTCCTTTTAACCAAAATGGTTTAAAATGTATAATTTTGTGGATTGAATGTTCTGCTGACATGATTCA
>NW_016824178.1:226955-235850 GCF_001698545.2 Rhinopithecus bieti
AAAAAAAAAGCAAAGTTTTTTTTTTTTTTTTTTTTTCTATTTCTACATGGTTTTTGTTAGAAGTCACTGGCCCGGTTTCCATTAGCTTTTAACCCATGTGCTTCAATGCTCATTTTTAGGTTGATTCCATACAAAATTGGTGAGGTTGCATTGCAGACCGATGAGGACTGATGATAAACTCTTCCTATTCACTGAACTTATTTTATGCAGTTTCACACTTCCGACCTTGTGTTTCAAATATTAACTTTCAAGTAACAATCAGATATTTACTTTTAACACCGTACTTATGTACCTGGAATCCCTTAGAAGGCATTCAGAGACAATAGCTGTTTAATAATGGGTCAAGATAGTCAAATGTTGGTCTTACTTGGTTTTGTTGCATAATAAAGTCAATGATAGAATAAGTTTTCCACAGAAGCCATAACAATCTATTTATAGAACATTTAAATTTGCTTATTGTTCAAACAACCCAGCCTACACTGAAATTCTAGAACACTTACCTCTTCTACTATCTCTCTTCATCTTATTTGGATCTTCATAGTCCCCCACCCAATTATATTCCACTGGCATAGATATAGGTCGTAGCTTGCCTAAACACAGAGAACAAAGTTCACATCACATTGTTTTTCTTCCCCATGTCTGCTCAAACTTACACTGATTTTTAGCTAAGGTCTACCAAACACACTCACTCTTATGCAACATTATGGTTGGCATTTGTGTAGATGGAGAAAATGTGTTTTGAGCCAGAAGGTGAAACTGCCTATTGGCCAGGTGATAAAGCAAACTTAAGGTACTTTTTATAAATAATAATAAATAGCCTAGGTTAGCTCTCTTAGGAACCCCAGACTTTAAGGGTATAGTTGTTGTTTTTTTTTTTTTTTACAAAGAAGATAATCATATAAGTGATTTTACTCAGTAACTGGATCTCTATCTTACTTCCTAGTGCCCAAGTGTCTATATCTTGATAGCCAACCTCCAAGATGGTAGCTTTCTGTGTTTAACCTGACTACAGGTCATTAACCCACTGTTTCATGTTGGAACACCACAAGAATAACTTTTTATCTTTGCTGCTTCCTATCTCCTATCACCATACATTTTGGACACCACCATGTCTCAAAAATATGATTAGATTCTCTCTCATGTCCTATAGCTGAGTCTGCTGCTAAGCATCTCTTTTGCTACAGTAAGCCTATCCAGTATATAGATCCAAGTAATCACAGCTTTGGTTTGTCCCATCTCCCCCTGGGTCTGTATCCTTACTAAACAGCATTTCACTTCAGCAAGGATAACTCATGGCAAAGACTTCAATAATAACTTTTATTTTGGTGAGGCTACAGTATATTATTTCTGTTCCACTTGAAATTCCTGAAGCCTAAAACAGCCAAAGAAAATAATTCAAAAGTTTTAACAGGATACCTAGCACAATGCCTGGCATGAAATAGTTGCTTACTGAATTTCTAGTGAATGAAAAGCAGAGACTCACACAGGACTGGATCGTACAAATAATAATGGTTATTATGATTATGATAATAGTACAAACATTTATATGTCATTTGCCATATACCACATAGTAACAGTTTTATAAGGATTAAATTGTTTACTCTTGATAATTCAGAGAAATATACTATCATTATCCTCATTTTAACTGATGAGGAAACTAAGGTTATATAACTTGCCCAAGGACATATATACCTGTTAAGTACATAGTATCAGGATTCAAACCCAGGCACTCACACTTACTTCTGTCATAATTCTTGGTGACTTCAATATCCACCCTCTGAGAGTCTGGTCTTTCAGTTTCCTGAGGTTCTCTCTCACACTCATTCCTATGGTCATATGCTTAGTCTCATCAGCAAAGGCTGCAATCCCTTTAAATATCCAACTTACCAACTACCACCTTTTGTATTTCTAGCACACTACCTACAGTACTCCAAGTCCAACAATTCTTCCTCCTTTAATGTATTAATACCTATCATACCACTTTTCAGTATCTATCAGTCACCTTCTGTCCCTGAAACTTCCCTCCTTGTCCAGCTAAATTTTATGATTATTATAATCATTCAGTATGTTTTAAAAAATTCTGTTAGGAGAATTCTAATTCTGTTCTTAAGGAAAATGTATCAATTTTATGGCTTCTTATTGTTAACACTGATACAGTTTAGTCTGTTTTGCTAAGCTCTTTTAAAAGATTAACGAGACACGATAAAATTATTAATGAGCCAAAAATGTAGTATTTATTTAATGGTTTCCTTTTAAGGTATGCAAACAACTTTGTAAATGATCACCTAATATTCCAAATTCTCCATCAGTATATCTCTGCTCTTTTACACAGAGGGAATTTGAGTGAGATGATCTGAGGCAGGATAGGTAGTCAAGGAAGTAAACATGTCCTCACACGACGACCATACAGTTAACACAATAAGCCCCAGCATTCACACTGTAGTCCAGCTCATTCAAACACAGCTATCTACAGTAGGGCATTTCCCCTGCAGGGAGCACATGCATTTTGATTACACCTGTCCTCAGACTGACCCTTTGCTCATTATAATAGTAAACAACACACCCCTGGACAGAGAGTTAAGATGCTAATGAGACATGCAATGTATGAACAAGCATGTACAGCTACTGTGCATGTGCACCCAGAGGACCACCAAGAATATGCTTACTAGCAACACTTCTTCCCATTCCTTTATGAATAATTATGTAAGACTCTCATAAAAGGAGTCTCCCTAATGCCAGTATTGGTGGTCTCATCCTTAGGAGCAGCTTGCCCTGAATCCTCTCTCAGGGTGTACTGTCTATTCTACACCTAACTTTCATAACATTCTTTGTCCTTTGCAATAAATTGCTCTATACTACATCTCCTTTGCTGTGGGTCTCTCGTTTAAATTCTTTTAAGCTAAGAAGAACCGAGGTCTCACAACAGCCATCTACAGATCCAGGTCAATATTCTGCCCATCGAAAGTAGGGTAAGGGTTTGAGGGAAGGTCTCCTTTTGTCATGTCTATTCCCACCACTTTGCATAATCAGTCCGCCAGATTTTCAATGTTATGAAGGCTGTATTTTCAAAATATCTACAATTTATTTCTTTAGGATCTGGTTTTAAAACAAACTCTACTTCAGCATTAGGCACTGAAACTGAAGCAATTAAACAGCTCTAGCACTGCTTTTTACATGTCACCAAAAAATCTTTGCAAAATGTGAAAATCCAAGTAAATAAGCAGTTGTTTTACTTGCCCTCGTATTATGCTTAGTATATATTAAAAGCCTAGTTTAGATTATTTTATTGAAAATTGGTTTTTGGAATCCAAACATATATACCAAAAACAACAAAAAGAAACAATACTTCACACACAGAATATGAAATACATAATCGCTATTCATTGTATTTTTGCTGTCATCTTCTGAAATTCTTAATGGGAGCCTAAGTCATTGAAGCATGGTATTAAAGCCCTTTGATATGTCTGATTATATAATTAGCCATAGAAACAATCTATGCAGAAGATTTGTTAACACCTGACTTTTCCGGGATTGACTTTTTTTTTTTTTTTTTTTTTTTTAACAGAATTATACTGTATGATTTACTAATGCCGACAATTGAAGGAAAACATACTAAATTAGAAAAAAACTTGAGGGAGAAAAAGCTTACTGCATTTACTTTTTGGACGTAACATCAAGCGTTTTGCTTTTATTAGTTATAAAACTATAGCATTCAGCCAATGCAATAAAAATAAGTATTTTAAAAATAAAGCTATATTATTGATTTTTTAGTAGAAAAATAGATGTTGCTTATAAGCTACTGATTTTTTAATTGTTCCTAACAATATTGAAGCTAGGACTTCAATAAAGCCCAGTTAAACCAGTAACATAGGTAATCATTCTTTATTAAATAGCGAGTCCATGGCGAGATTGAAAAATAGACCACAGTGGGAAAAATTAGACCATGCGGCGCTTAAATTATTTTCTAATTCCAAATATACAGATCATTGATTACAGGGCCTGAAAACCATTGTTTGTTGCTGCATGCTATATACAGCCAGCCATTTTAATTTCACAGTGACAGCCCCAAAGCTTCCAAATGGAAAGAGTAACTTTATGATTCAATTGTTTTAGTGCTGCTTGGGGTAAAAAACATGCTGAAACAAAACACCAAAGGCCTCAAGAGCCTACTATAAGCCATTATAGACTTAAATCAAATATCACACTATTATTAAATAACATGCAAATATTTTTATACTCATTATGGACTTTTTAACGGCTTTAATACAAATGGATTTGGGGTTTTAATAAAATTAAATACATCGACCCATTCCTGTGCTAAAGTCGTACATAAATAAAACATTAAATCTCTGAAAAGCAATCTGGAAAAAGTTTAAGACATGCTCTTTACATAGTAATACTTGTATATTGGTTTTTGAAGTTGTACAGTTAAGCATGGACTAATTCAATGATAAGAATAATAACAGGCCAAAGAATAAATCAAGAAATGAGGCATTAGAGGCCCATTTAACAAATTTCTTCTGGACCACTTCTTAATGTTTTATTTGCCTTTACGGTTATAAGAGCAATGTGATTAATTGCCAGAGTTCATTGGCACCACCCTCTCATAAAGCCTTGCTGATACCACTGCTGCTAGGTGCCTCATAAATTTATAACCATTTATTTTATTTGGTTTTTAATATCTGCTGCCCACATCTAGAGTTTTTTAATTTGGTTGCCTCGCATAGAGCGCAGGGAATTTGCTGCTGCGTATTTACGTTACTGTTTATTCTAATAAATGCCCTGCGTAAAGCGTAAAAGATAAATATTTTTTATTAGAGGCACCACAGAAAAAAAGGATAAATATTTTTTTGGATTTTGCTGCTTGAATATTATTATATTAGATAGCAAGCCCAGCCTTTTTAAGAATTATGGGCCTATATTCAGCCTGCCAAGGTAAGCAAATGGCAACACAAAACACAATTTTAAGATTTAACAATGATGATGGCTATATAATGACTATATCCTAGATTACAGTTATTTTAATACAAAATTGCTATGCCTTTGAATGTTAGTGTACAACAATTGCCCTTGAAAAAATAAACTAATTTTTACCCAGATTAACGAAGCGATTTAGCGTGATATCACAAATGCTACTGAATCCCCTTTGGCAGAGTTTAACTGCTCACTTCTGGCTTGAGGCTCCCTAAGCTTTTTCCTGGTGCCCTTTTAGCATATATATAATACTTATTATGCTGTTATTGCTGACATGTTTAGGGAGATCTCAATTACTGGGCTTGGCTCATTGGGATCTATTCCCTCTGACCTACTCAAGGCGCATGCCCCTTTGAGCACAATCCTCCCTTCCTTTCTCCTGCATCATCAACTTTTCTCTTCGTACTCAGTCGATTCCTATTAGCATATAACATGCTGCTAATTTCCTCCAATCGTTTTTTAAAAAGTAACTCTCCTCACCCCACAAACCTGCTACCCAGACTACCACTTATTTTTTTGTTCCCCTTTACAGAAAACCTTGGCCTTATAGAGAAGCTTCCTTTGTTATTTGCTAGCCCCCAATTCTTCTCCTCCTCTTCTCTCGTTGAATCTTCTGCCGATTAAGCTCTTGCCACTATCCATCAAAACGCTTTATTGTCAAGTTTTTTAGGGCCTCCTCCATATTTGCCTAAATCCAATAGCACAATTCTCAGAGTCCTTGACTTTTTCTACGTATCTGCTAGCATTAGCACCGATTATTACTCCGCTTCCTTGAAAACACTTTCCGTTACCCGGCACCCTAGGGACTCTGTCTTTCTGGCTTTTCCTCTTCTTATCATAAAATTCACATGCATCCTTCAGAGCCTAAGCAAAAATGTCATTTCGCTTAGGGATACATATCCTTGGGGCCCTCTGATTCTAGTCAGGTATCTCTGTGCTTTGTCTCATTTACCTCTCAAAGTTCTTCTCTGCTAGCCCATGACAATTACAGCTCACATAAGCTATTTGCTTAAGTTTAGTTACTTGAATTCCTGTCATCCTTCTAGACTGTAAATTTCGATGGGGGAAGACAGACTTTCTTCCGTCTACTGCTGCGCTACTCCCAACACTTAGCACAGCGTACCTAAACACAGTAACTACTTCAATATTTTAACTGGATTGCCATGGTTAAGAAAGTAAATTGTAGGGGACTTTTCCTCAGACAACTACGACCAAAGCTGATCCAAGGCTATATCATTAGTTTCTGATTCTTTCATAGCTTTCTTTCCCTTTCCTTCCTTCTAATTTTCCATTCCTTATTTCCTCCCTTCTTTCTTCCTTCTTAAGCGCCAAGTATGTTACCCTCACAATGTGCTCTTCATTTTTTCTGACAAATTGAGGCTTTACAGAAACTGTTTGGCGCAATCAAGTCAGAACTAGTTCTGCCTTCTCTTGCATTTCTTATCTACAAACATTCCCGAATGTTAAGCTGTCTGTTCGAAACACCACTGAATTGCGTGTCTTTTTCATTTGTATCGCTTTTTAAAAACTTCTGCTAAAAAACCATGCTAAAGTCATTTATGTTTTTTCGGGAGTAATTAAACAGCAACCTGAGAAGCAATCTTCTCTTACAGTTGTCGAAAGGTTTAAAAAAAATGCTCAAGAAATTTCCGTCCATAAGTGCTGACGCTTGCCCTTAAGGCTCCACAACAAAAGCTTCTCTGAGTTCTCAGAAAAAGTATACGCATATACACATCTCGTTTTCTGAAATATTGGTAGCCAATATTTGATGAATGAGTATAGTATAGGTAAAGTTTAAGGCTATATGCTTGTCACATATACCCACAAAAACCCCACATACCAGGACAGCAAAAAATTACTTTCAGATGGCCTGACTGAATTTCTAGGAAAACATCCTGGCGGTTATTTAAGCGCTAGAGAATCACACATTTAAAGAGGCAGTAAAAACTGATCAATTAAAAAAAAATAATGGAAAGTCAGTAATTTTTAAAGGGATAATTGGGTATAACATATCGTGGATCCAGCCTAAATAAGTAAGAATGAACAATCGATCTTTATAGCCATGTTTTTAAAAATTTCAGTTTCTGCGATAAAAGAGGTTGAAGAAATTGGTTTGTAAACATTTCAATGTTGAGGATTATTTTAAGCCGATTACCTTTAATGACTTATAAATAATACAAATCAAATATAAAACCCTGCTACTGATTAACTTAAAATCTCTTCGGTTTCACTGATGCAGAACAAAACCAGTTAAAATCTCATTTCCAAAATAACCCCATAAAAAAAGTGGGCAAAGGACATGAACAGACACTTTTCAAAAGAAGACATACATGCTGCCAACAATCATATGGAAAAAAGCTCAACATCGCTAATCATTAGGGAAATGCAAATCAAAACCATAGTGAGGCATCATCTCACACCTGTCAGAATGGCTATTACTAAAAGGAAAAAAAAAAAAAGGAAAACAGATGTTGGCGAGGTTGTGGAAAAAAAGGAACTCTTATACACTGTTGGTGGAGTATAAATTGGTTTAGCCATTGTGGAAGACAGTGTGGTAATTCCTCAAAGACCTAAAGACAGAAATACTATTGGACCCAGCAATCCTATTACTGGGTATATACCGACAGGAATAGAAGTCACTCTATTATAAAGACATATGTATGTGTATGTTCATTGCAGCACTATTCACAATAACAAAGACATGGAATCAACATAAATGCTCATCAATGATAGACTAAAGAAAATGTGGCACATACAAACCATGGAATACTATGTAGTCATAAAAAAGAACAAGATTATGTTCTTGCAGGGACATGGATGGAGCTGGAGGCCATTATCCTTAGCAAACTAGCACAGGAACAGAAAACCAAATGCTGCATGTTCTCACTTACAAGTGGGAGCTAAATGATGAGAACACATGAATACACAGAGGGGAACCACATGCATTGGGGCCTTTTGGAGGGTGGAAGGTGGGAAGAGGGAGAGGATCAAGAAAACAACTAACGGGTACTAGTCTAAACACCTGAGTAATAAAATAATCTGTACAACTAACCCCATGACACAGGTTTACCCATGTAACAATTCCACGCTTGTACCTCTAAACTTAAAATAAAAGTTAAAAAAAAAATCATTTCCAAGAATAAGCTCCATTGTGGTTGTGTATTTTCCTACTGCTTTCTAAAAGTGATATATACCTTAAACGGGGAATAACATGAAAGAATTGCTAAAGGAGAACATACTGAACTGTGTCAAAATTATGTGGCACTTTTAACACTTAATTCCAAGGCTAATTATATTTTGAACCAAATTACCTTTTGTAAGTATTCCACCAGAAGAGGGAACAAGCTATACATACACGTTGGAGTTCGGAAATGTGTTGAAACAGTTGAAATAGTTGAAATGTTGTCTCCGTGCATAGAGACAATTTCTTTACATTAGAGGGTTGTGGGAGGAATGAGAAAGGATTTAGATGATTTAAATACTGTTTAAGTGACAAAAGAGTTCTGGGTCCTCTGAAGGCTCTGGTTGGTATAAAATGAGCTAGGCTAAAATACTTGTCTCTTTGCTGTGCTCAGCATTGATATAAATGTGAACAACAAAGATGACAGAGGCATGTAAATATTATTGGTTAAAAGCATGCAGTTCTCAAGTTAAAGAACTGCAAATTAAAGCAGTCTAGTTTTAAAAAATTTTAGTAAAGTAGTGTGTCTTGCAAATGCTATGAGCATATGGAAGACAGTCACTCTCATGAAAAGTAAAAAAAGATAATAAGGTAACTAGTTGAATATTATTTGAAAATAAATGACATCTTGTAAACTTTACAATTCCTTTCACCTATTTTCCTGAGACCATAACTTGTTAGTGAAGCCAGCAAGAAAGGTAGAGATGAAAAACTTAAGACAGACCAAAGTTGTTTTTTTT
>NW_016824179.1:0-7458 GCF_001698545.2 Rhinopithecus bieti
TATATATATATATGAAGGGTTTCAGAGGAGGGGGCAGCTGGAATCAGGAGCTCAGTTAAGTGTATGTTAGGTTGTAAATGTGTATTATATATAATATATATGTGTATTACATACAAATGTATATCATATATAATGTATAAATATTTCTATAGAACATAACAAATATATAATAGATTTATATATAATATACATTCACTATCTATCATGGATATAACATATATAATATACATATGTAATATATAATGCAAATATATTATACATATATAATACACATTTAAAACCTAACATATGCTTAACTGAGCTCCTGATATATATACACACATACACACACACACACACACACACACATATATTACACATTTAAAACCTGACATACATTTAACCGAGCTGCTGATTCCAGCAGCCCCCTCCTCTGAACTCCCTCTTCCTACAGATTTTCCCATCACAGGTACTCAAACATCCAGGTTTCATATTTTTCAAGCCAAAATCTTGCTTATTCAATAGAAACACGACTGTTGTGAAGAATTTGTGATCCCACTCAGGTTATGGTGGCTATATTCAAGTCAACTATAATTTTTCACTCAGCCTGAATTGATGACCTCCACAATTCTGATAGCTCCTGTCTTTCAACATTCTGTGAGCAAATGCACATACACACAACACACACATACACATACACACCCACACACATATCCTCTTCCTTCCCTCCATAAAGAATTGAAGCTACTTTTTCTACGTTTCTTTTTCTCAGAGTGAAAATTTAATTATCTGCAGATGCTGTTGTCTCTGCCTTAGAAAATATCCAAAACATGAACACCACCAACTACATCTCTAGCACCTTGGCTCGTGCCACCATCTTATTTTGTCTCTATTAGTGCAATAGGCTCTCATCTAGTCTCTCTGCTTACACTATTGTTCTCCTTTAGTTTATTTTCATCACAGCTTTATAATCTTGTTAAAAATGCACATCTGATCATATCACTTGAAGGTCTTCCCATCTCCCTCACAGATATAAAAGTCCTTAGGTTTAGTATCACCTAAATAGTCCTAATGGTCTGAAGTAATCTGCCATTGTCCAGTCCTGTCTCATTACCTCTTGAAACCTTAGTGTTTCTATCTGCCCCTTTGCTTACTAAGAAGCCAACATCAGGCAACTGTCCTCCTCTCTTTTCCCAGAACACTCCAGACTCGTTGGCTTTTCCTCTTCTTGAAATTATTCTTCCCCAGATATTCATTTCCTTTCTTCAATTCTTATCCAAAAGTCAAATCTACAGTGAATACTTTACACCTTATCATTAATTTTAAACTATTCCATCAGAATACTACCTTCATATATACCAGTAGCTCTTATTTATTGTCTGTTTTATCATCAAAAATATGAGCTGATGGTGGCAGCTTTTATATATATACATATATACATATATACACATATATACATATATACATATATATATATATACACATATATATATGGTCACCTGTTCTAGCCCCAGCCTCTAGGACAGGGCCTTGTAAAAATTGTGTTCAAAAAAATAATTTTTGAAAGTATGGAAAATTGTATAGACAAAATATTGACTGAGGAAAATACTTCAGTTCCTTTTCATTTTGAAGGCCAATAGTTTAATATCAACTCAATAACATTTAAGTTTTAAACATTCGCTTTCACGTTCATGGCAATGTCATTGTTTTCTGCAGATTAATGTCTTAGTGATTTTTAATTTTCCAATAGCATAGACAATTCTTTTAATTTTCTATAATGTAAAAGCACTACTATATAGTCAATCTTCAACATCTGCTCTAAAATGTAGTAAAATATTAACACTTTAAAATAACATTTATCCCACTTAAAAATTAAAGTCTCAGGTGCAGTCTTTGAAGTGACTGCCTCCTCCATGCTTCTAAAGGAAATAGGAATTCCTTTAAAGAAGAATTTTATTATATGTGCATCTTTTTTAGAACTCCTTAGAATTCTAAGGAGTTTCATTTTTTAAAATATTGCATGTTTGCTGATGCTGCTTGACACGAATAATGTCATATATTGACATGGATGAAAATGCAATTGCAAATAATCATTTAAAAATAGTGTAGTTCTATATCAGTTTTATTCAAGTTACTCCTGAAAAATAAAATTTAAAAAATCCCAGCAATGTATAGTTATATTTATGTTTTAAAATACATCTGCAATTATTTTCTCAGGACCAAATCAACTAAGTCATCTTTGACTACAAAATATTTTTTCTATTACATTCATTTACCAACTCTTTTCAATCTATATATGTCCTTGCATTTCCTCTATGGCTAATGTAATGCAGGCTCAGACCCTCAGAAGCTCTCAGAATCAAACTGTTTTTCTTGGAACTCAGCTATTTGCATGCAGACTCTCCCACCTTTATTCCACATGTATATTCATTCAGTAACTTCAGGTATCAGGAATGTTAAAGTAAAATTGAAAGTTATTTCTGTCGAATTTAATTTAGTATGGTTGAAGGTTACAATAAAATATAAAACATGAACACTGAGGAGACACACATGTAAATAGAAGTAATATTGGTGATAGACTTTCCTAAGATATATTTGAGAGATGATGATAGATGCTCAAATGAGATATTAGAAAGTATTTCTATTTCAAAAAAAAAGGGAAAGAGACTATATATGGGGGCAGAGAGAGAGGAAGGTAGAAGGAAGGAGGGAAGGAAGGAAGGAAAGAGGGAAGGAAAGGAAGGAAAGGAAAGAAGGAAGGAAGGAAGGAAGGAAGGAAGGAAGGAAGGAAGGAAGGAAGGAANTGCTCCCTGCCGCCACACTGGCAGCCTCAGCTCTGTTCTCCATCCCGGCGGTTTGCCTCTGCCAGAAGTCGCATACATGGACTTGTTCTGCACATAGCCTTTTGAGACTGGCTCCTTTTATGTATAATGAAAAAATTGCCATTAAATGCATGCCCTTTGTTTACTGACTCACCAGTGAAGGACATTTGGAGTGTTTTGTTTCAGTTTTTGGTGATTATGGATAAAGCTGTTATAAACATTTGCATACAAGTTTCTGTGTGAATGTAAGTTTTCATTTCTCTTGAGGTATGGGATTCCTGGGACATATGGTGGTGGACTTTCAATGTTCTGAGACACTGCCAAGCTGTTTTCCACAGTGGCTGGATAAGTTTTTCATTCCCACTGTTAATATATGAGTGGTCCAGTGGTTCTGTGTGCATGTTACCACTTGGTGTCGTCAGGTTTTTTTGTTTTGCATTTGAATAGATGTGTAGTTGTTTTAATTGGCATTTCCCCAAAGGCTAACAATGTTGGACGTCTTTTCATGTGTTTATTTGCTGTCTGTGTGTCTTCTTCAGTCAAGTGTCTGTTTAAATTTTTGCCCATTTTTCTTTTGGGTTTGTTTTCTCGTTGAGTGTTGAGGGTTCCTTTAGGCAGTATTTTGTCAGATGTGTAATTTCCAGATGTTTTCTCTCTGTGGTTTGCCTTTTTTTTTTGAGATGGAGTCTCGCTCTGTTGCCCAGGCTGGAGTGCAGTGGCGTGACCTTGGCTCACTGCAACCTCTGCCTCCAGAGTTCAGGCGATTCTCCTGTCTCAGCCTCCTGAGTAGCTGGGATTACAGGCGTGTGCCACTGCAGCCGGCTAATTTTTTTGTATTTTTAGTAGAGATGGGGTTTCACTATGTTGATCAGGCTAGTCTTGAACCCTTGACTTCGTTATCTGCCCGCCTTGGCCTCCCAAAGTGCTGGGATTACAGGCGTGAGCCACTGCGCCCGGCCAGTTTGTCTTTTTATTCACATTGAGAGCTTCCTTTGTAGAACAAAAGTTTTAGATTTTGATACAGTTAATTTGGATTTGGATTCAATTTCTTTTCTTTCCTTTTTTTTTTTTTTTTTTTTTATTAAGGGGGAGTCTCACTCTGTTGTCTAGGCTGGAGTGCAATGGTGCAATCTCAGCTCACTGCCACCTCTGCTTCCCAGATTCAAGCGATTCTTCCACCTCAGCCTTCCTAGTGGCTGGGACTACAGGCATGCACCACCATGCCCGGCTAATTTTTGTATTTTTAGTAGAGACGGGGTTTCATCATATTGTCCAGGCTGGTTTCCAACTCCTGACCTCGTGATCCACCCACCTCAGCCTCCCAAAATGGTGGCATTACAGGTGTGAGCCACCGCGCCCGGCCTCTGTATCTACATTTCTGTATGTCATACTTAATTTGTAACAATTTAAATAAAATAGGGAACCGCAATGTCAGTTAAGATGCAGTAAAATTGGGGATTTCAAACACATACAAGAAAGAGGCAATTACCAATTAAAATTCAGTGCATTATAATTCCCTCTTAATTGGGGAAAGGAGATAAGAGAAAAAAAAAATTTTAATCCCCAATTAGAGCGGAAACAAAGCTGATCAAAATGTGGCCTATTTAAGGCCGGGGGCAGTAGTTCACACCTATATTCCCAGCACTTTGGGAGGCTGAGGCAGGCGGATCACAAGGTCAGGAGATCGAGACCATCCTGGCTAACACGGTGAAACCCCGTCTCTACTAAAAACACAAAACAAAATTAGCTGGGCGTGGTGGCGGCGCCTGTAGTCCCAGCTACTCGGGAGGCTGAGGCAGGAGAATGACGTGAACCCCGGAGGCGGAGCTTGCAGTGAGCCGAGATCACGCCACTGCACTCCAGCCTGGGCGACACAGCGAGACTCCGTCTCAGCAACAACAACAACAACAACAACAAGTGGCTTATTTAAATACTATTTACTTGAAATGATATTCAGAAATTGGGAAAACTTTTATAGCAGTGGTCCTCAAGCTTTCTGCCACCAGGAACCAGTTCGGTGAAAGACAATTTTTCCATGGTTGGTGGGGTGAAGGGGAATGATTTCGGAATAAAACTGTTCTGCCTCAGATTATCTGGCATTAGATTCTCATAAGGAGCTCTGTACCTAGATCTCTCACATACACAGTTCACAACAGGGTTCTTGCTCCTATGACAATCTAATGCTGCCCCGGATATGAGAGGAGGCGGAGCTCAGACAGTAAGGCTGGCTCGCCTGCCCTCACCTCGTGCTGTGCAGCCAGTTTCCCAACAGACCATGGACAGGTAGCAGTTCATGGCCTGGGGGTTGGGAACCTGTGTTTTACAGAATACCACTTAAAGGAGTTCAAAGGGTTAGAAATCTGTTATTGTATTACAATTAAACGAATATTTGCCACCTATTATAATAGTCTGTTATTTTCAGTTACTATGTTATAATTTATTTTCCTTTGTTTTATTTTTTGTGTGTTTGTTTCAGTATTTGAGGTATAGTCTGGTTGGGCATAAAAAAACAAAACTTGTTACATAATTATGTTTCTGACACCTTTCCTTATTCATCTATTTTCCATAAACCTTCATGTATTAATTAAAATGCTGGCTACTGCTTGGCTCTGCGAAGGTCTTGCAGTAGCTCAATGAAAACGCTCAATTTAATTTTTGATATCAAGAAATGTTCCCACTTTTCCATTATAGTTCATTTCATAAAATGTTGCCTTCTGATATGCATATATAGTTCTTAGTCATGGATATTTTAGTAATTGTATAAGTGCATATCAATTATTTACTTTAAAAAATATATCTATATACCTATTCATTTTTCTTCAGGGAACACTAAATAATATGGCATGTTAAAAAATGCTTTGATGATTAAGATATTCAATGTTATAATTTATAATAATAAAGTATTGAAAACAATTTTAGGAATACGAGTGAATAAACTATAATTTATGATGCTTGTGATGCATAGATAATAACATTGCATACATTTTAAAGCACAATAATACACAATGAAGAACTGCATGCTTACTACATGTGAAAATGCTACATATATATGAAGACAAACATAAGGTGCAACCAAATCTTAAAAGGTTTTGTATTTTATAGTATCACCATTGGTGTCTACTTACTTCAGTATGAAAATATTTTAGCTAATGATTTTTACTTTTATACTGGCAATTATAACTTTTAAAATAACTTGTATCCATCAAAAAATATGTTTTAATGATTTCACAGATGTTTTTTCATTTAAAAGTGGCTTTAAATAATATTGCTTTTTGTACATATGTTAGGATCACCGAGGATATAGCAGTTTTTATTGTTGATATTGTTGATATTTTTTCCATATGATATAGCTTGATTTAACAAACATTCAAAATACATCATAAAAACAAAATCAGATGCATATGAAAATAGCCACTTCTGCACATTTCAGGAAGCTTCTTTTGGGGTTTCTTTGTTTATTTCCTTTTTTCTTTGTAAGCAAAAGATCCCCAAAATGTTTGAACATAAAATGCAAAATGATTTCAATTTGAGTTTTAATTTGATAATATCTCTTCTTTAATACTCACTGCATGGTAAAAGCTATGAAAACCAGAAGAAATATTAGGACATTGTATTTTAGCCTTAGGGATGTTTATTTGTTTTGGGAGAAACACTAACACATATTAAACATAGTAAATTAGCCCCAATTCATTAAACTCATATTTGTTTTTCCTACTGAGTAAGAATCACCTGCTGTTTCTGTAAAGGATGGAAATTCCCAGACTCAGTTTTGTCAAGTCTTGGGTGGGAAAAATAAACTGGTTTAACAAAATATTATTGCTGTAGTTGAGGTCGTAAAAGCTTGAGAAGCAAGATCTACCTTTATATGAATTGTAGTAACCATATGTCAATTAAAAAAAATGGGGCACAGAAATGATGGAAAATGTGGTATTTAGACTTGAAAGTGAGATGATAGAATTGTTTTAAGGAGCCTAGTGTGGTAAAAATTAGAGGAGCCCAAACAATCTGTAATAAAATTTCTACCACAAAATTATTAAGAACTTCGTAAGAAATTATTCTTAATTTTTTTTTTATTTTATCACTAAGACTATGTATTATTTCAGAGGACTAAATGTTTACGTCCCTCAAAATTCATATTTGAAATCTGAAACACCAATGAAATGGTATTAGAAGGTGGGTCCCATATTTGAAATCCTAAATCTCAATGAAATTGTATTAGGTGGGTACAAGAAGGTGGGGCCTATAGACATCAAGTCATACAAGTAAAGCCCTAATGAATGGGATTAGTGCCCTTACAAAGGGGAACCCAGATAGCTCTCTCAGCCTCTCTCTGCCTGTAAGGACACAGAAGTCAGCAGTCTGCAACTGAAAGAGGGCTCCTGTCAGAAGCCAATCATGCTGGCATCATAATCTCATACTTCCAGCCTCTAGAAATGTGACAAATAAATATCAGTTGTTTATAAGCTGCCCAGTCTATGGTAATTTTTAATAGCTGTCTGTGATGACTAAGAAAATTGCCTAACTCTTTTGGACTTCAGATACAGGGATTACTCTTTTGCTATCAATGGGTATGATTCACTTTTTGGACATTATTGAAGTTTCTAAATTAAGCCTAAAGTCAAATTTTGAAGTATTTTGTAAGTGTGAGAAAGATAGC
>NW_016824180.1:0-7659 GCF_001698545.2 Rhinopithecus bieti
CCACAGGGCCAAGGAATGTCCACAGCCCGGGATTCCTCCTAAGCTGTGTCCCATCTGTGTGGGATGCCACAGAAAATCAGATTGTTC
Organism: Rhinopithecus bieti; assembly: GCF_001698545.2. NCBI lineage: Eukaryota > Metazoa > Chordata > Mammalia > Primates > Cercopithecidae > Rhinopithecus > Rhinopithecus bieti. The sequence goes on from NW_016824180.1 coordinate 88, forward strand.
AACTCACCCGGCAGTCACTCTCAGAGCCCCTGGAACTCTAGCCCAAGGCTCTCTGACTCCTTCCCAGATCTTCTCGGCTTAGCGACTGAAGACTGATGTTGCCCAATTGCCTCAGAAGCTTCCTGGACCATCACAGACACTTTAGGTAACTCTTAGAGTGGAGGTTAAGTCTGTCCCCTTCTTAATCAATACGGAGGCTACCCACTCCACATTACCTTCTTTTCAAAGGCCTGTTTCCTTTGCCTCCATAACTGTTGTGGTATTGTCAGCCAGGCTTCTAAACCTCTTAAAACTCCCCAACTCTGGTGCCAACTTGGACAACATTCTTTAATGCACTCCTTTTAGTTATCCCCACCTACCCAGTTCCCTTATTAGGTCAAGACATTTTAACCAAATTATCTGCTTCCCTGACTATTCCTGGACTACAGACACATCTCATTGCCACCCTTCTTCCCAACCCAGAGCCTCCTTTGTTTCTTCTTCTCGTATCCCCTCACCTTAACCCACAAGTATAGGATGCTTCTACTCCCTCCTTAGTGACCGATCATGCACCCCTTACCATCTCAATAAAACTTAATCACCCTTACCCCGCTCAACGCCAATATCCCATCCCACAGCAAGCTTTAAAAGGATTAAAGCTTGTTATCACTCACGTGTTAGAGAATGGCCTTTTAAAGCCTGTAACCTCCCCTTACAATTCCGCTATTTTACTTGTCCTAAAACCAGACAAGGCTTACAGGTTAGTGCAGGATCTGTGCCTTATCAACTAAATTGTTTTGCCTGTCCACCCCATGGTGCCAAACCCATATACTCTCCTATCTTCAATACCTCCCTTCACAACCCATTATTCTGTTCCGGACCTCAAACATACTTTCATTACTATTCCTTTGCACCTTTCATCCCAGCCTCTCTTTGCTTTCACCTGGACTGACCCTGACACCCATCAGTCCCAGCAGCTTACCTGGGCTATGCTGCTGCAAGGTTTCAGGGACAGCCCTCATTACTTCAGCCAAGCTCTTTCTCATGATTTACTTTCCTTCCACCCCTCTGCTTCTCACCTTTTCAATGTATTGATGACCTTCTTCTTTGTAGCCCCTCCTTTGAATCTTGTCAACAAGACCCCTTCTCCTCTTTCAGCATTTATTCTCCAAAGGATATCATGTATCCCCTCCAAAGCTCAAATTTCTTCTCCATCCATCACCTACCTTGGCATAATTCTCATAAGAACACATGTGCTCTCCCTGCTGATCATGTCCAGCTAATCTCCCAAACGCCAATCCCTTCTACAAAACAACAACTCCTTTCCTTCCTAGGCGTGGTTGGATACTTTTGACTTTGGATACCTGGTTTTGCCATCCTAACAAAACCATTATATAAACTCACAAAAGGAAACCTAGCTGACCCCATAGATCCTAAATCCTTTCCCCACTCCTCTTTCTGTTCCTTGAAGACAGCTTTAGAGACTGCCCCCACCCTAGCTGTCTCTGACTCATCCCAACCCTTTTCACTACAAACAGCCAAAGTGCAGGGCTGTGCAGTCGGAATTCTTACACAAGGACCAGGATTGCGTGCTGTAGCCTTTTTATCCAAACAACTTGACCTTACTGTTTTAGCCTACTAGCCCTCATGTCTGCATGCAGTGGCCGCTGCCACCTTAATACTTTTAGAGGAGCTTAAAATCACAAACTATGCTCATCTCACTCTACAGTTCTCATAACTTCCATAATCTATTTTCTTCCTCCCACCTGATGCATATACTTTCTGCTCCCTGTCTCCTTCAGCTATACTCACTCTGTGTTGAGTTTCCTGCAATTAACATTGTTCCTGGCCCAGACTTCAATCCGGACTCCCACGTTATTCCTGATACCACACTTGACCCCCATGACTGTATCTGATCCACCTGACATTCACTCCATTTCCCCGTATTCTTTTGTGTTCCACACCCTGAACACACTTGGTTCATTGACGGCAGTCCTCCCAGGCCTAATCGCCACTCACCAGCAAAGGCAGGCTATGCAATAATATCTTCCACATCTATCATTAAGCCTACCGCTTTGCCACTCTCCACTACCTCTCACCAAGCCGAACTAGTTGCCTTAACTCAGGCCCTCACTCTTGCAAAAGGACTATGTGTCAATATTTATACTGACTCTAAATCTGCCTTCCATATTGTGCACCACCGTGCTGTTATATAGGCTGAAAGAGACTTCCTCACTATGCAAAGGTCCTCCATCATTAATGCCTCTTCAATAAAAAATGCTTCTCAAAGCCACTTTACTTCCAAAGGAAGCTAGAGTCATTCACTCCAAGGGCCATCAAAAGGCATCAGATCCCATCACTCAGGACAATGCTTATGCTGATAAGCTAGCTAAAAAAGCAGCTAGAGTTCCAACTTCTGTCCCTCATGGTCAGTTTTTCTCCTTCACATTGGTCACTCCCACCTACTCCCCCGCTGAAACTTCCACCTATCAATCTCTTTCCACACAAAGCAAATGGTTCTTAGACCAAGGAAAATATCTCCTTCCAGCCTCACAGGCCCATTCTATTCTGTCATCATTTCATAAACTATTCCATGTAGTTTATAAGTCACTAGCCCATCTCTGAGAACCTTTCATTTCCTTTCCATCATGGAAATCTATCCTCAAGGCAATCACTTTTCAGTGTTCCATCTGCTCTTCTGCGACCCCTCAGGGATTGTTCAGGACCCCTCCCTTTCCTACACATCAAGCTCAGGGATTTGTGCCTGCCCAGGACTGGCAAATTGACTTTACTGACATGCCCTGAGTCAGAAAACTAAAATACCTCCTGGTCTGAGTAGACACTTTCACTAGATAGGTAGAGGCCTTTCCCACAGTGTCTGAGAAGGCCACCACGGTCATTTCTTCCCTTCTGTCAGATATAATTCCTCGATTTGGCCTTCCCACCTCTATACAGTCTGATAATGGTCCAGCCTTTACTAGTCAAATCACGCAAACAGTTTCTCAGGCTCTTGGTATTCAGTGAAACCTTCACACCCCTTACAGTCCTCAATCTTCAAGAAAGGTAGGATAGACTAATGGTCTTTTAAAAACACACCTCACCAAGATCAGCCACCAACTTAAAAAGGACTGGACAATACTTTTACCAGTTGCCTTCTCAGAATTCAGGCCTGTCCTCAGAATGCTACAGGGTACAGCCCATTTAAGCTCCTGTATAGACACTCCTTTTTATTAAGCCCCGGTCTCATTCCAGACACCAGATTAACTTGGACTGTGCCCCCAAAAACTTGTCATCCCTACTATCTTCTGTCTAGTCATACTCCTATTCACCATTCTCAACTACTCATAAATGCCCTGCTCTTGTTTACACTGTCAGTTTACACTCTTTCTCCAAGCCAGCACAGCTGATATCTCCTGGTGCTGTCCCCAAACTACCACTCTTAACTCCCTCTTAAAGTAAGTAAGTAATCTTTGCTGACAGGTCTATGCTGAAGCTCCTTGGGCACTCTCTAATTAGATGTCCTGGGTCCTCCAAATTCTTAGTCCTTTAATACCTGTTTTTCTCCTTCACTTATTCCATTTAGTTTTTCAATTCATACAAAAGAGTATCCAGGCCATCACCAATAATTCCACACGACAAATGTTCCTTCTAACAACTCCACAATATCACCTCTTACCACAAATTCTTCCTTCAGCTTAATCTCTCCCACTCTAGGTTCCCACACCACCTCTAATCCCGCTTGAATCAGCCCTGAGAAACATTGCTCATTATCTCTCCACGTCACCCCGAAAAAAATTTTTTTTGCTGCCCCAACACTTCAATACTATTTTATATTATTTTTCTTAATATAAGAAGGCAGGAATCTCAGGCCTCTGAGCCCAAGCTAAGCCATTGCATCCCCTGTGACCTGCATGTATACGCCCAGATGGCCTGAAGTAACTGAAGAACCACAAAAGAAGTGAAAATGGCCTGTTCCTGCCTTAACTGATGACATTCCACCACAAAAGAGGTGAAAATGGCCGGTCCTTGCCTTAACTGATGACATTCCACCATAAAAGAAGTGAAAATGGCTGGTCCTTGCCTTAACTGATGACATTACCTCATGAAACTCGTTTTCCTGGCTCATCCTGGCTCAAAAAAGCTCCCCCACTGAGCACCTTGTGACCCCCATTCCTGTCCACCAGAGAACAACCCCCTTTGACTGTAATTTTCCTTTATCTACCCAACTCCTGTAAAACAGGTCCTTGCCTTAACTGATGACATTCCACCACAAAAGAAGTGAAAATGGCCGGTCCTTGCCTTAACTGATGACATTCCACCACAAAAGAAGTGAAAATGGCTGGTCCTTGCCTTAACTGATGACATTACCTCATGAAACTCGTTTTCCTGGCTCATCCTGGCTCAAAAAAGCTCCCCACTGAGCACCTTGTGACCCCATTCCTGTCCACCAGAGAACAACCCCTTTGACTGTAATTTTCCTTTATCTACCCAAATCCTATAAAACAGCCCCACCCTTATCTCCCTTCCTCCCTTCCCTGACTCTCTTTTCAGACTCGGCCCACCTGCACCCAGGTGATTAAAAGCTTTATTGCTCACACAAAGCCTGTTTGGTGGTCTCTTCACACGGACATGCATAACAGTTATTACTTTTTTTTTCTTTTTTCTGTCCTAAGGTGACACTTACCCTTATTCTTGCCTTTCGGATGATGACCTAATTTCCTAGTTCATGGAGAAAGGTGGAGAAAACAAAATCAGCTCCAACAAGCTGTCACCCAGCTCATCCAAACCCCACCTGCTCTGTGCCGCTGTGCTCCACCCTGCCACTTGGGAACTTCATCCTCACTCCCTTCTGCCCACTCAAGCACCTCTGTCCTCCATCTCCTGCATCAAGGTTTTCCTTTCTCATCATTCATATCAAATTATTGTTATTTCTTCCATCTTAAAATATCCATTTGACCCTATTTCTACCACCTCTTTCTTTTCTCCTTCCCTTTACAGAAAATTCTGAACTATTCATTTCTGTTATTTCCCAACTCCCTCATTGCATTCTCTCCTGAAGCCAAGGTGGTGCCTTTCAAGCTTCACTTTTTTTTTTTTTTTTTTTTTCCTGCATCTGAGCAAGCTGATAAGAAAGCCTGCATGCTATGATCTTTGGCACCAATGGGAGTTTCACACCTTTGGAAGTCCAGGAAGTGTCAACCTAGCCCCACCTCCTTGCCACAATGTTACCCACCCCCCCCCATCGGGTCTCTTTTCTCTGCTCTTAAGCCACTTTGGATCAGTTTGAAAGCCACATTATAGGAATAATAAAACTTTTCAGACTCTCTTGGCATGTGTGTAGTGTATTAGGATATCACACTCCCTGTGTTATTCTGACTCCTCTAACTGCTCCTTTTCACTCTACTCTGTTGATTCCTCCTCATTGCCTTCATCCTTAAAAGTGAATGACCCAGGCAGGGCTCAGCTCTGGAATCATTTCTCTTTTCTGTTTATCTTCACTTCATCATGGTCTTATTCAGACATATGAAAAGTTTTGTGCTGATGACTCTTAAATTTTTTTCATTATCTCAAATCTCTTCCCTCATAGTTAGATTTATAGATTCAACTATGTGTTCCATATCTGCTGTGTACAGTCATGTGTCATGTAACAATGGGGACAGATTCGGAGAAACACCTTCTCAGGCAATTTTATCCTTGTGTGAACATCACAGAGCATACTTACACACACCTAGATTGTTTGGCCTACTACGTACCTGGGCTACAAACCTGTCATGCATGGTTCTGAACATTGTTGGCAATTGTAACACAATGGCAATTATTTGTGTAGCTAAACACAGAAAGGTTACAATAAAATGTGGTATAAAAGAAAAAAATATGGTACATCTGGATGGGACACATACCATCAATGAAGCTTGTAGGACTGGGAATTGCTCTGGGTGAGTCTGTGAGTAAGTATGGTGAGTGAATGCGAAGGCCTAGGACATTACTGTACACTAGTGTAGACTTTATAAGCACTGTACACTTAGGCTACACTGAATTTATTTAATAGTTTTATTTCATTCTTAGTAAAACTTTGCTTACTGTAAGTTTTTTACTGTATAAACTTTTATAAAAAATTATTGACTTCTATAACCTTTAGCTTAAAACACAAACACATTGTACAGCTGTGCAGAAATATTTTCTTTATATCCTTATTCTATAAGCTTTTCTATTTGTTAAAATTGTATTTTATGGTTTTTTTACTTTTAAATTTTCCTGTTAAAACTAAGACACAGGCCGGGCGCAGTGGCTCGTGCCTGTAATCCCAGCACTTTGAGAAGCCAAGGCAGGCAGATCACCTGAGGTTGGGAGTTTGAGATCAGCCTGACCAACATGGAGAAACCCCATCTCTACTAAAAAATACAAAATTAGCCAGGCATGGTGGCACATGCCTGTAATCCCAGCTATTTGGGAGGCTGAGGCAGGAGAATTGCTTGAACCTGGGAGGCGGAGGTTGCGGTGAGTCGAGATAGTGCCACTGCACTCCAGCCTGGGCAACAAGAGTGAAACTCTATCTCAAAAAACAAAAAACAAAACACACACACACACACACCCCAAAGAAACCTAAGCTACAAACACACACATTAGCCTAGGCCTATATATGAGATCTGGATCATCAATATCACTGCCTTCCATCTCCACATCCTGTCCCACTGGAAGGTCTTTAGGGACAATAACAGGCATAGAACTGTCATCTCCTATGATAACAGTACCTTCCTCTGGAATACCTCCTGAAGGATGTGCCTGAGGCTGTTTACAGAGAACTTTTTTTTTTTTTAATGAGTAGAAGAAGGACACTCTAAAATAATGATAAACAGTACAGTGTAGTAAATACATAAACCAGCAAGAGTCATTTATCATCATTATTAAGTACTATAAAATGTGTGTAATTGAATGTGCTATATTTTGCTACATTTTATATAACTGGCAGTAAAGAATTATTTACACCCACCTCACCGCAAACCTGTGAGTAATGCTTGTGTCATAATGTTAAAAGACTGTGAAGCCTGTAGGCAATAGGAATTTTGCAGCTCCATTATAATTGTATGCTACCACTATGTTATATGGTTTATTGATTGAAACAGGGTTAGGCGTTGTTAGATGTCATTAGGCAGTAGATGATGGTATCTCATCAAGTCTCATGGCTTCAAATGCTATTAATAAGCTGATGCTTCTGAAGCTTATATGTTCAAGTTGAACCTCTATCCTCGACTCTAAACTCTGATATCCCCACCTAATAGACACCTTAAAGATAAAATGTTAAAACTGAATTTTGATTATTTCCTCAAACATGCTATTCTTATAGTCTTCTTGATATCTGCAGATGACAATTACAGCTTTGTAGTTGTTCAGACCGAAACATCAGTAAATGTTCTTAAGTTCTTGCTTTTCTCAAGCCCCACTTCAATCAATCAGTAAACCTTATCAGCTGTTCCTTCAAATTATAGGGTTGCATAAAACAGAAGCCTTTCCAATTTAGACAGGCCACTTCAAGAAACAAAATCAAAACTTTTGAAAATAAAATTAGACATAAACGTGAATATGTATTTATAA
>NW_016824181.1:0-4094 GCF_001698545.2 Rhinopithecus bieti
TAGGTTTATTTAAAACAAAAATTTCATGTGAAAGTACTTTTAAGGACATAATCATTATTTTCGCTATATATATCTAACCAAAAATAACGTCAATTGTATTGGTCCTTTTTTTCCCCTTGATGACAATGTTTTCCTACTAGATTAACAATATGCAGGAATGTAAACAAAAAAAAATCATAACAAAAAAATCAAGAAATCTGGTAAATTAATTCAGGTCCTGCTATGACACAGAGCCAGGCTCTTGATTACGTCAACTGAATTTCCTGGGCCTCAGTTTCATCATCAGTAACTAGAAGGGGTGATAAGGTCTTGAGTTTTATGCTGGATGTAATGTGCCATAACTTTAAGTAAGGTATCACTAACTTTCAAACAAGACACCAAATATAATTAGCAGTACACTATGATATACTAAAATCCTACAAAGACAGTTGTTGATTGCCCTCCCAACAACCATTTTCTTCTTTCTTCTTTAGTAAGAACCTCACTTTTTTGTGGATATTCTTTTTTAAAAATTTTTAATCAACCACTGGTTAGCCACAAGAATAGGATTCAATTCTGCCCAATGACATGCAATGGGGAATATGCTGTGGGGCACTGGGAAAGGTTTACCTTCTGGAAAAGAGAAGCGCAAGAAAAGATGCCACTCAGCCAGCCCTCAAACAGAACTGTATGAAGGTGTTATGTGAGACTTCTGCAGCAATTTGGGAGTTACTTGTGTAGAGTCCTAAAACAAAGCTAGCAGGTCAAGAATGGCTGAGCAAAACTGAGTCTCTGATAACTTTGTTAAAAAACTGAACAATTATCCTTATAACCTTTGATCGCCTGACTATCTTTTTATAAAATATTAAATTTCCTTATTTTAAACCACGTTTACTCAAGAATTCTGTTATTTAAAGCTGAAAATTTCCCTGTGATTGTGAAGGTTAATTTTAGGTGTCAATTTGACTGGATTGAGGGATACCTAAATGGCTGGTGAAGCATTGTATCTGGGTATCTGTGAGAGTGTTTTCAGAGGAGGTTGAAGCTGAGTCAGTGGACTGAGAGAGAAACATCTGCCCTCAATGTGGGCAGATATCATCCAATCAGATGGGGCTGGAACAAACAGGTAAGAAGAAGGAGGACTCTCTGCTTTCTCTCCCTTCCAGAGTGAGACACCTTTTCTCCTCCAGTCCTTGGACATCAGACTAGGTTCTTCAGTTTTTAGCCTCTCAAACTTGCACCAGTGCTCTCTGGAGGCTCTCTGGCTTTTAGATTTGGACTAGGGGCTGCACCATTGGCTTCCCTGATTCTGAGGCTTCTGGACTGAGTGATGCCACCAGCTCTTGTGTGTTACAGCTTGCGGGCAGCCTATCATGAGACTTCTCTGACTCTGTGTTCACATGAGCCAATTCCCCCTAATAAATTCCCTCTCATATATCCTATTGTTTCTGTGTCTCTGGAGAACCCTAACAAGTGATAAAAAAAAAAAGAAACAAAAAAATTTAAGGACAAAATTAGATTATCTATTCACCTTCAGCTCCAATCACTACTCATTAAATTGTGTGTAGTAAAGCTCCATAAATGCTTATTATATTTATTTTGTTATCTATCTTTGCATGAGGGAACAAAACATGCATTCTATGCTGTAGTCAAACAATCCCACAGGATTTTGGCTTTAAATAAAAATCATGTCATGGAAAGGAGATTATTTAATAACTGCATATTCCTACTGGCAGGATTCTCCAAAAAGACATAACATTACCCCAGCAACTTATGAAGCTAATTTTCAGGCTGCAATTAGGAACATAGTAAAGAAGAAACTTAAGCATTAATAATTAAGTCCACTGCTGAATTTTACAGGATTCAAAGGTGGACCAGTACAAGCACCAGCATTAATTCATTACGTATAAGTTCATTAGAGGGTGATGGTTTTAAATCTTCCATTTAGTGTGGTTGGTAAAGCTGGGTTAATACAGAGTTAGGGCATTGGAATTGGCTGATAAAGGTTTGGTCATTATCTGCTAAGCCGACTTTCAATTACTTCATTCATCAAATCTTGGACAACTTTTCCGCATTTTATCTAGTAGATACTTATTTTAAATTATTTTTTGACTATACAATAAAATATATTGAGCCAACACATGTGAGGAAATCAAAAGCAAAGGACAGAGTCACAATGTGTGGTTTTCTAAACAAAGGTATTTTAAATTTCTTGTGAACTCCTACCAAACTCTCAAGGATCAGCTTAAACACTAAGTGTTCTGTGCAAATTTTCCTGGTATCCTTTTTAGAGTGACTTCTCACCCCCTTTGAGTCTCATAGCATATTATTTCTATGTCTATTGTGACATTCACTGTCACTTTGCATCAGCCTTGTTTCACGTAACTTGTGATTATTATTAGTCTGCAACATCTTTGAAGGCATGAGTGTAGTTTTGTCATATCTGTACCCCTGAAGGATGTATCCTGTGTCTTTCATGAGGGAGGTTAAATAATTTGTTGAATTTATGGGAACTGTAATATTTTTATTCTTCAAAACCAAAGTCTTTTATTAGAGTTTGTCCTTAAAACTCTACTATTATAACAGAACTGTCTGACTAAAATTATTGATTGCAGTTTCCCTTTACAATTGTACCAAAAAATAAAAATAAATGAAAAGAAAATGAAATAAAAAGAAAACAAATGTCAGGAATGGTACAAAGTGACATTAACATGCAAGTGACTTTAATACAAAGAAAAAAGTGAGCAATTATAAAACTCTTTTCTCCAGTGGTATAAGATATCATTTTGGGCACTAGTATCATCAATCTTTCTGGATCACAGAATGAAAAACTCAGAGTTAGTTATAATAGTCTTTCTCTAATGCCCTTCTTTTGTGGCTGGTCACCAACTCTAGCAAACTTCATGATTTTTCCTACATCAGCTTATTATGTTTTAATCCTAAGTAAAATGATATGAGTAGAGAAAGTAATTACTGTACTCCTTGACCAGTTGAAATTGCATTGCGATTGGTCTGTGTTCCCTGTTATCAGTTCCTCTCCTCTCAGTCCATCCTGACCATTGTTGCAAGAGGAAAGGCCTTTTATCCCCCATAATTCCCACAGGACAAATTCCTGATTTTTAATGCTGGTATTCAATATCCCAGTACATGCCTGTGTCTCTGTTTCCAATACCAAACTTCAACTGGGGAAACCTGGTCACACAATTTCCTTAACATATGTCACTTTTTCACACTCTACATTCTGTTCATGCTACTTCCTCTGAGCAAACAACTTCCTCTCTTACCACTGCCAATGCAAATCCAATTCACCCTTCCAGATCCCAATTAAATTCTGTCTCTTCCACACTGTCTTTGATGTATCAGTCTGCATCACATTGATCTCTTCCTTCATCTGAATTCTATACTTCATTTTTTCCATACACCATTAATAATAAATAAGTAGAACATTATCTTTTAACAGACAAATATCTTGATAATTTAATGAATTTACATATTCAAAGTCAGGAATCATTTATTTTATCATTTTATTGCCCCTAAGTAACAAACAAAAGGTTCATGAAATAGTAAGCATACAATATATTTTTGAATATTGCTATTGAGGTGTTGATGTGAAAAGCCAAATAGAATTACAACTTGGAGGTCAACATACAATTAAAATGTATATTGCCATTATGACCTCTACACAAACATTTATTGTAAAACTAAAGTGAAAAATTATTTTTGCTACGAAATTAGAAGATAAAAATATGACATCTATATTTAAATAAAAAAGCTCTTTTAGTTCACTCTTAGATTTTGAGTAATGATTATAATTCACTCAATGTTTATTTTTGGGGTTTCAGGCACTTGGACTGTAAGAACTTTCCTATTATGCACAGCTGGATGTGTATAATTGTACAAATTTTAAAATATCCAGTCGATTTCTGTGGAGTCATATTTCAAATTCTACATTTTAGCAATGTCTCATCAAAAGCTAGTTTCAATTTAAATTTTAAAAAGATGAACAAGCAATATTACAAATGAGTAAGCTATCAAAAGAAATTTATAAAATGTTTGCAGAATGTTTAATATAAAGGCACCCACCTGTATTTCCATGTCAAAGCCAATTTCATAAA
>NW_016824181.1:4185-14535 GCF_001698545.2 Rhinopithecus bieti
TTTAATCACTAAGTTTTTTCAAATAATAGAAGATCATTATGCATAACAATGACTCTTACCAAGAATGAGCAATAGGCCCCCAATTGTGTTGCAAAAACAAGACCATCTGAAAGATCTTCATCAAAATTTACTATCCATCTCTCAGAAGGGATAACATCTGTTTCAAAAAAGAGGGAGAGTAAATACAACAATAGTTTTACTTTATTAAAAGATACCTATGGAAATTTGAGCAATAGTAAAAGAAAATTTTGCTTCTGCCTGGAAAACAAAAAGTATATTATATTGGAAATAAAAACAAATTTTAAGATTAATATTACGAGAGTTAACTGTAAGGCTTTATAAGCAATTGCAAGCTGTCTTCTTTATTTCTACATGAGCTGCTTTGAAAAATACACTACAATGTGGTAGTGGAATAGAAATTCAGTGTTCCAAAATTACCCATTCTATTGAGTACCTTGAGGTTCAAATGTTTAATCAATGATCATCAACATGGGTAAGGAGACTGAAAAGGCATGGAGTTACTTGTAACTTTAGAGTGCTAGTGCCAGTTTCTTTATTTCTTGCAGAAATTCATCCACATGGCAGAAAAGTATGTGAAAGGAATTCAAGATTTATGGCTTAAAGAAACCAAAATTGACCTATAAAAGGCAATACAGGATGGAGGAGCAGTAAAAGGAATTCTCAGTTACAGACATGATTACTATGCTGAGTCTGGAACAAAAAGAGGAAGTATTTGAATTTTAAGTGAATATCTGAAATATTGACCTATATTGGGCGGAAGCTAATTTAAACAGTGGAAATAATTGCTATGTTGAATGTGACATTTTCTTTTTCAATAAGTTTCCAAATAGCCTAGTTTCTTTATGGTGTGAGACAATTTCTTGTCTGAAAACAAGGGGCAAATGGTGATCTTTATAAATTCCCTCAAATCTCTCTACTCCCATTTTCTGTGAAGAAGAAAAACCATGACATGATACACCCATGACATGTATATTAGTTTCAAAACCGGGATTGCTTTATACCTGGAATTGGAAGACTTAATTTTCTCTTGAATCACAGATGTCCTGGACACTTCACAGACAATTTCCAGTACTTTTTCATCTGAGAAGCTATGACATTGAACATTTCTATAGGATTTCTATAGCATATCATCACAAAATCAGTCTAGCAAACACAGATCACTAAGGATTTTCAACTAATGCACAGCAAACAACCTTTGTATTTTCAAAGTATTATTTCCTGATAGAAACTTATAAATAACATTTTTGATATAAGATTCAATGTAATCGAATTAATGATTTTAAATACACATTGCCAGTTGGCTGAATAATGATAACCTACATGTGCTTCTCTTTTTTGTCCAACTTTGATGTATAATTGGCAAATGAAGAGTATATGTATTTAGAACATTAATTATGTTTTGATATAAGTACACCTTGTGTAGTGATTCCCAAAATCAAGCTAATTAACATACCAATCACTTCACATAGTCACTATTTTGTGTATATGTGTGTAGTGAGAATATAAGATATACTCTCTTAGCTAAGCAAAATGTGCTTCTCTGAATGTATATTTGCCACCCATAGCTATCAATAAAAGCAAAATATTTCACTTTTATGGTTAATATTTATTTTTCTATGGACTGGAAGCAATGATAACTTTTGATCTGATAAAGGTAATTTGCTAGCCTTTTACATTGATAGAGAGTCAGTTAGCAATGGATATAGACTATATCCACCAGATAGCACATCCTTGTCTTGTACAGACATTAGAGGAGGGACAGAAATTGCCTTGAAGGAGCTTAAAATCTTGTTGCAGGAAAATCAAATCCATAACAGGAAAACAACGAATTAAAAAAAAAAATCCCCCAATCAGAAGTCAATGAATACATAACAATACAGCAGCAACTAATTGTTATCCCGTTATTTCCAACTCCACCAATCACAACTCAGGACCACAGAATTCATTATGATACCCGCCCCACCTTATTTTGTCAACAGTGAAAAATCTCAATCTCATTATCTAAAATATTTTTATGTATTGGTTAAACCCTAGGATGTATACACAGTGCTTTCAGAATTGCAAAGCCATACCCCTGTGAAAAACTAGAGTAAGGTGTGTTTGTATAGTTCTTTACACCTTTAGTCTTAGACTATACAGTCATATTTCTTTACAATTAAATAAGCTCATTTCTTTTTCATCACCATCAGTGAGGTTGTCCAACATTTGTAACCCAGTTACATTCATTTGTCACAGCCTGCATTTTGTCCTTAATTACTTACATATCTTGGTTGATTTTATAAAATTACTTACACTAGCATTCACTCTTTGTGGTACACACTTATAGGAACCTTGAGGAACACATTTTCATGTACCTGCCATCACATTTCCATATAGAAAAGTGTGATCACCCCCAAAATTCCAAGGGGCTGCACCGTTGTAGTCAATCTCTACCCTCATCTGTTAGCACCTGGCAAACACTGATGTGTTTTTAATCTCAACATCTTCACCTTTACCAAAATGCCATAAAACTTGAATCACACAATATCAATATGTCGTCTTGTGGGGGTCTTGTTGTTCTGGCTTCTTTTACTTAGTGAAATTCATTTAAGATGCACCCATGTTGTGTGAATCAATAGTTGTTGCTATTTTCATTGTTGAATAGTGCTGTATTTCATGGATGTCACAGAGATGAGGTATTCATTCATCAATTGAAGGGCATTTGGTTTGTCTTCAGTTTAGAGGCAATTATGAAAATCCACTATGAACTATCTCATGTAGGGCTTACTGTGATCACCAATTCTTTTTAAAAAAATTTGTTTATTTCCATAGGTTTTGGGGGGAGTTGATGGTATCTGATTACATGAGGAAGTTCTTTAGTGGTGACTTGTGAGATTTTGTTGCACCCAGTACCCAAGTAGTATTCACTGAACCCAGTTTGTAGCCTTTTATCCCTCACTCCCTTTTCACCCTTTCCCCGCGAGTCCCCAAAGTCCATTGTATCATTCTTATGCCTTTGCGTCCTCATAGCTTAGCTCCCACTTACGAGTGAGAACATACAATGTTTGGCAATTCTAATGTATTTTGGTGAAATAGCTGGAAAAGAGATTTGTGGATTTTACAGTAATTGTACTGAGCAACTTATATATGCCTTTTTTCTATCTATCTTTTTTTGGTGATGTATCTTTTCAGAAATTTTGACTACTTTTCAAATTTGGTTGTTTATTTTCTTGTTGGAGAGTTCTTTATGTATTCTGCATGCAATAAATTTGTGGAATATAATATTCAAAAATATTTTCCCCCAGTCTGTAGCTTGTCTTTTCATTCTCTCAATAGTATCTTTCACAAAGCAGAAATTTTAATATGGTAAAATCCAATACATATAGATATGTATATACATGTATATATGTGTATATATATGTATGTATATAAAAGTTGTGTGGGTTTATATTTAGATCTATGATCTACTTTGAGATAATTTTAGTACAAAGTGTGAGGTACAGGTCAATGCTCTTTTTTTTACATATGCACCTCCAATTATTCAAGTACTATCTATTGAAAACACTAGCCTTACTTGATTTAATTGCTTTCGCACTTTTGTAAGCAAAAACACCCAGTTGATTATATTTGTGTAGATATATTCCTTGTCTCTCAATTCTATTCTTTTGATCTATGCATCTATTCTTTTGTCAATACCACCCAGTCTTAATTATTGTAGTTCCAAAATTTCTTCCACCTTTTCAAAATTGTTTTGGCTATTTTAATGGCAATGCCTTTATATATACATTTTAGAGCCAACTTATTTATATCTATAAGAATATGTGATGGTATTTTCACTGGAATTGAATTGAATCTATAGATCAATTTGATAGCCTAACAACATTTAGTCTTCCAATGCCATGTGCATACTATGTATTTCTCTATTGAGTTCTCATCGATTGCTTTCATCAGTGTTTTGTAGTTTATAGCATATATATCTCTAACTTATTTTGTTATACATACTCATAGTAAGTACTTAATATTAGATACTTAACTAGTTCTTCTATGTTAAATGGTATATTTTTATTTTAAATTCCAATTGTTTACTGCCAATATATAGAAATATAATTTAATTTAATTGTATAGTGATCATATATCCTCTGACCTTGATAAATGCATATAATATTTCTAGGAGCTTTTTATAGATTGTTTAGGATTTTCTACTTGACAGAAATGTTGAATTCCAGTCTCTTTCTTGGGGCAAGAGGTGGTTTGTTATTTTCTTTTTTTTCCTTTTTCTTTCTTTCTCTCCTTTTTTTTTTGAAACTGCAATTAGTATTCACCAGAGCCCTTTGGGTGACAGTATGTGTTGTCCTTAAATTAACATAGATGAACACATCTGTTCTATAAGGTATTGCTATGGTTTGAATGTCCCTCTAAATCTCATGTTCCAATTACATTGCCATTTCAATGGTTAATACCAACCAATAGAGGTGGGACTTTTAGGAGGTAATTAGATCACGAGAACTCTGGCTTCATGAACTGAGTAATGCTGTTATCTCAGGAGTATGTTAGTTACGTTGGGAGTTTGGCCCTCTTTTTCTCTCTTTCTTGCATGCTCTTACTTTTTATCATCTTCTCTAGCTATGGGATGCCGACCACAATGTAATAATGCAGCAAGAAGGCTCTCATCAAATGCAACCTAATTATCTTGGACTTTCCAGCCTCCAAAAATAGAAGTCCATAAACTTCTATTGCTTATAAATTACCCAATCTGTAGTATTCTGTTATAGCAACACTAAATGGACTAAGACAGATACACAGAAGTCGGAGTGAATTGCCTGCCCCTACACTAGGTACTAAGGAGTACACATTCTCCAGACTCACTTTAGTCATTTCTGTGAGCAACAGGTGAAGTTTGTGGAGTAAACACCTGCAAGAAGATGCAGAATCTATAACTGTGGACACTAGGAGCTTCATGATCTCTCAGTAGCGTATACTTGGCCTCTACCAATACACCAATCACCCTAACTCAACTATTCTTAATGGTGTCTATCTCTATCTACAAGTAGACCATTGCTATCATCTCATTTCTTCCAGTATAAACCAACTCACCCTCTGTTGTCCTACAATCTCAGCTTTATGTTAAGGTTCAAGAAAAATAGAGAATTTGCTGTTGGTCTGACCTTCGTTGTTATAAGGGTGGGAGAAAACAGTTTCCAGTTCTCTATCTCCCTGGGTAGAAACCAGGGCACCTATTTTTGTTCAACCCATCACAACTTTGAATCTGCTTTGATATTATTACTTGTCGAATACCAGTAGACATGGGCTGTAGATGTTCAAACAAGGCTCTCAGTAAGAATAGGATGACAATGATTCTTCCAAGGCGATGTTGTGAAAAAGTAAAGACAAAACTTCAAAGCTCTTCTCTAATCTCTGATCCTACGCCTGTATCTTGTCTTTTACACTCAAGGCTGCTGCCAAGCCCTCATCACAGTTTATCACAGCTTTGATATATCAAGGATTTTCTCCGCTTTTATGATAGTTCCTCTGATATAAGCTACTCTCTTTTCTATACTCCCTCTAAGGATTTGGTACCCAAAGTGAGCTAAGTGAATCAGCAGCACCTACATCAAATGGAAGCTTGTTGAAAATGCAGAATTTCTGGACTCACCCAACACCTAGCAACATATAAAAGCATGTTAACAAAATCTCCAAGTATTCATATTATCATCTGAGACGTGTTGGTCAATGGTGGTTTTTTTTGGAGAGAGAACCAGCACTGTTATGTAGTTGTCATTTGTCAGAAATCAGAAAATCCAAGTGATGTTCCGCACATTTTCAAAACTTTTAATTTGGAAGCTATGTTTTTATCCAGTTTTACATTACATCACTTCTGATATTCAGGTATATTTAAGCAGTAATAAAAATACTGTTCTTTATAGTATTATGAATTAGAGATGTGTTTGTTAAACAAAATTTAATCAGAAATTTTAGAAAAAATAAGTCAATTACTTATGAATATAATAATTGTTACATGAATTTTATGTTAGATGACTATAATAGTACATTTTTATGAAAGTTATATTAAGATATAATTCACATAACACAAATTTCATGCAATTCAATTGTTCATTGTTGTTTAGTATAGTCATATAGCTGTGCGATCATCACTACTATCTGCTTTTAAAATATTTTTATCAACACATAAAGAAACTCGATACTCATTAACTGTCACTTCTCATTTCTCGCTTCCCTCATACCATGGACATAAATGAATCTACTTTCCATCACTATGGAGTTGCCTATTATGGACACGTCATAGAAATACAATTATAAAATATGTGCCCTCTTGTGTTCTGTTGTCTTTTATTTAGCATAACATTTTCAAGGTTCATTCATGTTGCAGAATGTATAAGTATTTCATTTCTTTTTATTGCTGAATAACATTCCACTTTGGGAATATACCACATTTTCTTTATGGACATTTGTGTTTCTAATTTTGGCTATTATGAAAATGCTGCTGTGAACATTTATGTAAAAGTTTTTTGTAATCATATATTTCCAATTATCTTGAGTATAAACCAATGAGTACACTCGTTGAATCATATTGCTAATCTATTTCTCAAGAGACTTTTTTTTTATAGCAGTTTTGCATTCACGGCAGAATTGTTCAAAAAGGGCAGAGATTTCCCATATACTCCCTGCCCCCATGCATGCATAACCTCTCTCATTAGTTAATCTAATTTTAACATTTTGAGAAACTGCCAAACAGTTTTGCAAAGTGGTTGCATCATTTTACAATCCTTCTAGCAACATGTGAGGTTTCTGATTTCTATGAATCCTTGCCAACACTTGTTACAGTCTTTACTTTTTAAACTAATAAATTTAATTTCTGTGGCTACATAGTAGGTGCATATATTTATGGGATACATGAAATGTTTTGATATAGGCATTCAATGTGAAATAAGCACATCATGAAGAATGGGGCATCCATCTCCTCAAGCATTTATCCATTGAGTTGCAAGCAATCTGATAACATCATTTTAACAAGTACAGTTGTTATTGACTATAGTCACCCTGCTGTGCTATCAAATAGTAGGTCTTATTCTTTCTAGCTATTCTTTTTTGTACCCATTAACTATCCCCACCTCCCCCAGCCTCCTACTACCCTTCCCAGTCCGTGGTAACCATTCTTCTACTCTCTGTCCATGACTTCAGTTGTTTTGATATTTAGATTCCACAAATAAGTGAGAACATGCAATGTTTGTTTATCTGTGCATGGCTTATTTCACTTAACATAATGATTTCTAGTTCCATTCATCTTGTTGTAAACGATAGGATATCGTTCTTTTTTATGGCTGAATAGTACCCCATTGTGTGTATGTAGCACATTTTTTTTTATCTCTTCATTTGCTGATGGACACTTAGGTTGCTTCCAAATCTTAGCTATGGTGAACAGTGCTGCAACAAACTGTTAAGTGCAGATATCTGTTCAATATACTGGTTTCCTCTCTTTTGAATATATACCCAGCAGTGGGATTCCTGGATTATACTGTAGCTCAATTTTTAGTTTTTTGAGGAACTTCCAAACTGTTCTCCATAGTGATCGTACTAATTTACATTCCCCCCAACAGTGTACAAGGACTCCCTTTTCAACACATCCTCACCAGCATTTTTTATTGCCTGTCTTTCGGATACAAGCCATTCTAACTGTGGTTAAATGATATCTCACTGTAGTTTTGATTTGCAGTTCTCTGATGATCAATGATGTTGAGCACCTTTTCATGTGCCTATTTACCATTTGTATGTCTTCTTTTGAGAAATATCTATTCAAATTTTTTTGCCCATTTTTTGATCAGATTATTAAATTTTTTGTTCCTACAGAGTTGTTTGAGCTCCTTATATATTCTGGTTATTAACCCCTTATCAGATGAATATTTTGCAAATTTTTTCTCCCATTTCTGTGAGTTGTCTCTTTACTTTGTTGATTGTATCCATTGCCGTGCAGAAGCTTTTACATTTGACTTTTTAAAAATTTTAGTTACAGAAGTTGGTGCCAAATGCTAACTTACTGTGATTTTGCTTTGCATTTGCCAAATTACCAATTATGCTGAACATCTTTTAATGTGCTTGTGGGTCATTTACTTATTTTCCTTTCAGAAATGTCTATTCAAATATTTTGCACATTTTAAACTGGGTTGTCTTTTATCACTGACTTGTAAGTGTTTTTTATATATTCTTCATACAAGTCTCTTGCTAGATACATAATTTTGCTGTTACTGTGTCCATTGAAATATTCCTTTTCTTCATTTTATTTCATTAATATGATGTACTACATGGACTGGCATTTATGTAAAAACAACTTTGTACTCCTAAGATAGATTTCATCTCCTGATTATATTTTATTCTTTTTCTATATTGCTGGATTCTGTTTGCTAGTAATTTCAGATTTCCATGTCTATCTTCATAAAACATAACATAGGGCTTTTCGAATTTCGATTTGAAATGCTTCTGAAATGCAGTGTGGTATATTCTTTAATGCAGACATAGATAGTCTTGCTTGTAAAGGTAGCTGAGTTATGAAGATATGTGAACTCTAAATCATTATACGATCAGCCACATATAATAGTTATGAGCCACATGAAATGTGATATAAAGTAATGCATATAATACTTGATAGAACTTCTATATAAGTGACCAATAAACTGGAAATTAAGTAAAATATTTTCAGTATCAAGCGAAAAACTGCTATGGAGAAAGATTGAATTAAAACAGAAGATGCTATAAGAAAAAATATTGAAAATAAAAAGAAATCAATTACAGAAGTTGCATATAATAGAACAGATACAATAATTTATGAATAATTTTGTGCTAATATTTAAAAAATCTTAGATAAAGCTCATTAATTTCATGAAAATATGTTACAAAATCTCACTCTAGGAGAAACGGAAAATAAGAATAATCCTGTAACAATTAAACAATTAACCTGTTATTTAAAATCATCTCACAAAGAAAAAAATCTAGATGGTCTTATCAGGGAATACTATAAAATTCAAAAAAGAAGAAATGTCACTAATACAGAAACTCTTTCAATGTCTCCAAAAAAAGAATGTTCTCCAGGTAATTGTTTAAGGTTTGCATTAACGGTATTAAAAGAAAATAAAATGGTAGAAAAAATTGCAGACTATCATTCAAGTAAGTTAAAGCAATCAACTAAAATAACAGTAAATTATTTCTGGTAAGTTATATAAAAATAATTTAACTATCATGGAAAATTTGAGTTTGTGCCAGGATGCAAGGTTAATTCACATTTTTAAATAAATTTAATTTGCCAAATTAATATATATATTCAATATTATTCATAATAAAATTTCTAGAAAAACTAAAGAGAGGAGACAACTTTCAGGATGTAATGAAAATAATCTACAAAATAATCATATAGCAAATACCATACTTAATTATTAAATGTTAAATATGCTTTGTTTAAGATTATACAAAAATATCAGGTATAATACAAGAGCATCTATGTTAATAGAATATTTTAACAAACATCTTCATATCTCAGTTTCAAGCAATATTGTAGAATTTAAATGAGCACCTAAAATATCTTCTATGCCAAATTTACAAAGAAATGTATATTTTAGAATAGGTTTTAAATCCTTCAAAACCTCACTCATTTTGAGAATATAAAAAAGTGCAGAACAAAGCAAAGCAATTCACTTACAGTGGAGGAGTTATCAGGCTGATCTTAGTTTTTCACAGCTACTTTATAGGCATAACATAGTGGGAGCACTGTGCACAGTGTACAGAGAAATATAATAAACCCTAAATTTTATATTTAGTAAGATACCATTCATATATAAATCACACTAACATAGTTACAAAGAGAACTAAGAGAATATAAATTCTTGAAGTGGTTAGAAAAATAAAATTATTATGCCCTCTCTCACTACTCCTTATCAACATAGCATTGGAAGTTCTGGCCAGGGCAATCAGGCAAGAGAAAGAAATAAAGGGTATTCAAATAGGAAGAGGAAGGAAAATTGTCTCTGTTGGCAGATGACATGATTGTATATTTAGAAAACCCCATCATCTCAGCCCAAAATCTCCTTAAGATGATAAGCAACTTCAGCAAAGTCTCAGGATATAAAATCAATGTGCAAAAATAACCAGCATTTCTATACACCAATAATAGACAAACAGAGAGCCAAATCATGAGTGAACTGCCATTCACAATTGCTACAAAGAGAATAAAATACCTAGGAATACAACTTACAAGGGATGTGAAGGACCTCTTCAAGGGGAACTACAAACCACTGCTCAAGCAAGTAAGAGAGGACACAAACAAATGGAAAAACATTCCATGCT
>NW_016824181.1:17103-20641 GCF_001698545.2 Rhinopithecus bieti
TATTTATTTATGCATTTTGGTATGTGGTATGTAATACAGAGATAATTTTACCTGTATTCCAAAGTATCAGCCAATTGATCTAGCTCTATTTACTGAGTGAACTAATGTTTATTATGGATTTTGAAATGTCACACTCATTATACTAAATTCTATTATATATATTCATTGTTCTGAGTTCCCTGTTGTGTTCAATGCAATTGTGAATATTCCTAAAATGTTAAAAAAAATATATTTTTTATGAATCGAGGGTGGAGCAAGATAGCAGAATAAATGGCTCTCCTGATCATTCCCCAGCAAAGACACAAATTTAACAACTATCTACACAAAAGAAACACCTCCATAAGAAGCAAAAATGAGGTGAACACTCACAGTACCTGGCTTTAAGTTCGTATCACTAAAAGAGGCAATGAAGAGGTAGGAAAACCGGTCTTAAATTGAGGACACCATCCCTCCTCTAAGCCTTGGCAGTTGCAGTGTGGGGCAGAGAGCATTTCTGTGCACTGGGGAGAGGCATATTGCAGCAATTGTGAAGTACTGAACTCAGTGCTGCCCTATTATAATAGAAAACAAACTGGACTGAACTCAGTTGATGACCAGCCACAGGGGGAACATACAAACCAGGCATAGCCAGAAGGGAATCACCAATCACAGTGGTCAAAATTTGAGTTTGCACAAGGCTTACCACCACAGACTAAAGTCCTCTTGGACCCTAGATGAACTTGAAAGGCAATATAGGCCACAAGGATGGCAACTCCTAGGCATGTCCTAGTGCTGAACTGGACTCAGAGCCAGAGGACTTGGGGGCTGCAACCCATTGGGACACCAGCATAGGCAGAGATAAAGGAGTGTTGGCATCACCTCTTCCCTACCCCGCCATGCTGCACAGTTTGCGGCTCCAAAGGAGATTCCTTCCCTCCACCTGAGAAGAGAGGGAAGAGTTGGGAGAACCCTGTCTTGCATCTTCAATACCAGTTCAGGCACAGCAGGATAAGGAACTTTTCAGAGTTGTGAAGTCTTCTTTCTACAACTTAGCTCCTGGACACCACTTCTAGACACATCAAGAGCCAGAAGGGAACCCACTGCCATGAAAGGAAAGTCCTAGTCTTGGCAGGATTCACCAACTGCTAACCAAAGAGGCCTTGGGCCCTGAAAAAACCAGCAGCAATACCCAGGTACAATGTTGAGGAACTTGGATGAGACTCTGAGACTTGCTGGATTCAGGTGAGACTCAGCACACCCCCAGGTGTGGTGGCTATGGGGTGAGACTACTTTCACCTGAGAAAAGCAGAGGAAACAGTAAAGAGAACTTTGTCTTGCACCTGAGACAGCAGCATGACCACAGTGGGTAGAGGACCAAGTGGGCTCCTGGAGTCCCCAATTCCAGAACTTGACTCTTGGATGGCATTTCTCAATCTGCTCTGGGACAAAAGGGCACCCACAGTCCTGAAGGGGAAGTCCCAATCCATGCAGAAGTCACTACAAGCTTACTGAAGAGCCCTCGGGCCTAAAAAAACATCAGTGGTCTGGCAGTACTCACTGTGGGCCTGTGGTGGTGGCCACAGGGTAAGGCTCCTCTGCGTTTGGAAAAGGGAGGAAAGAGTGGGAAGGACTGTGTCTTATGGTTTTAGTGCCAGCTCAGCTGCAATACAATAGGACACCAGGTAGACTATAAAGGTTTCTGACTTTAGTCCCTGGCTGTTGAACAGTACCCTAGGACACACTTGGGACCTGGGGGAACTCACCACCCTGAAAAGAAGGGAATAAGCCTAGATGGCTTTGCCACCTGATGATTGTAGAGACCCAGGACCTTGAGCAAACATAAGCAGTAGCTAGGGAGTGGTTACAGCAGGCCTTGGGTAAGACCCAGTGCTGTGCTCACCACAGTCCTAAGACTAGCAACTACAGAGGTGTCCGTGTCACTACACCCTTAGCTCCAGGTGTCTCAGAACAGAGAACAAGACTTCATTTGCTTGGGAGAAAGTAAAGAAAGAGAACAAGAGTTTCTGCCTGATAATCCAGAAAATTCTTCTGGATTTTATCCAAGACCATCAAGGCAATAGCTCTATGAGTCTGCAAGAACCACAACATTGCTGGGTGTGGGGTGCCCCCTAAAGCAGATACAGCTTAGAACATGACATTGAAGTCCTTTTGAGTATCAGGAAAGCTACTTCAAGAAGGATGGGTACAAACAAGCCCAGACTGAGAATAGTACAATAAATGTTGAGTTCTTCAATGCCCAGTCACCGAAGAACATATACAAGCATCAGTACTATTCAGAAAAACATGACTTCACCAAATGAACTAAATGAATCACGAAGTACAAATCACAGAGAAACACAGATAGGTGACCATTTAGACACATAATTCAAAATAGATGTTTTGAGGAAACTCAGAGAAATTCAAGATAATATGGAGAAGGAATTCAGAATTCTATTGGGTAAGTTTAACAAAGACTAAAATAATTAAAAAGAATCAAGCAGAATTCTGGAGCTGAAACATGCAATTGGCATACTAAAAAATGCATCAAAGTCCTTTAATATCAGAATTGATCAGCAAAAGAAAGCATTATTGAGCTTGAAGATAGGCTATTTAAATATATACAGTCAGCAGAGATAAAAGAAAAATGAAAAAAAAAAAAAGTAGCATGTCTACAAAACCTAGAGTATAACCTCAAAAGAGCAAATCTAAGGTTTGTTGATGTTAGAGAGGAGGTAGAGAAAGAGATACGAGTATAAAGATCATTCAAAGGGATAATAACAGAGAACTTCCCAAACCTCGAGATAGATATCAATATCCAAGTATAAGAAGGCTATAGAACAGCAAACAAATTTAACCCAAAGACTTACCCCCAGCAATTTAAAAATCAAACTCCCAAAGATCAAGGATATAGACAGAATCCTAAAAGCAGTAAGAGAAAAGTAACAAATAACATAGAATTGTGCTCCAATAAATCTGGCAGTGGACTTTTCAGTGGAAACCTTACAGGCCAGGACAGAGTGGCATGACATATTTAAAGTAATAAGGGGGAAAAGGAAGAAAAACAAAAATACCTTTTGCTCTAGAATACTATATTCAGCAAAAATGTCCAACAAACATGGAGGAGAAATAAAGAGTTTATCAGACAAACAAAAGCTTAGGGATTTCATTAACACCATACCTGTTCTCCAAGAAATGCTACAAGGAGTAATTCAATCAGAAAGAAGAGGACGTTAGTGCGCAAGAAAAAATCATCTGATGGTACTAAACAAATTAGTAATAATAAGTACACAGAAAAATGCAGAGTATAATAACATTGTAAGTGGTATGTAAACCCCCACTTTCAATGTATCAAGAATGAACGATGAGCCAATTACAACCAATAACTACAAAACATTACAAGACATAGACAGTACTATACAATATAAAAAGAAACAATAAAAAGCTCAGAAGATGGGGAGGGATGAAGTTAAGACATAGAGGCCGGGCGCGGTGGCTCAAGCCTGTAATCCCAGCACTTTGGGAGGCCGAGACGGGCGGATCATGAGGTCAGGAGATCGAG
>NW_016824181.1:21126-63116 GCF_001698545.2 Rhinopithecus bieti
CAAAAAAAAAAAAAAAAAAAAAAAAAAAAAAAAAAAAAAAAAAAAGACATAGAGTTCTTAAGGGCTTTCTTTTGACTTGCTTGTTTAGGCAAGCAGTGTTAAGTTGTTATCAAGTTAAATAATGGGTTGTAAGACAATATTTGCAAGCCTAATGGTAACTTCAAACCAAAAAACATGCAATGGATACACAAAAAATATAAAGCAAAACAATAAATCACAGAATCAGAGAAAATCACCCTCGCTAAAAGAAGACAGAAAGGAAAGAAAGAAGAAAGAGAAGATCAAAAAACAACCAGAAAACAATCAGAAAAATGGCAAAATTGATAACTACTTATCAATAATAATATTGAATGTAAATGAACTAAACTCTCCAATCAATACATACAGTGTGGCTGAATAGATAATAAAAAGCAATGCTCAATGATTTGATGATGAAAAGAAACACACTTCACCTATAAAGATGCACATAGACTAAAATTATAAAGGGGTGCAAAAAAATATTTCACACCAATGGAAACCAAAAATGAGCAGGAGTCCCTATACTTACATCAGACAAAATAGATTTCAAGACAAAAACTATCAGAAGAGACAAAGAAGTTCACTACATAATGATAAATTGGTCAATTCAGCAAGAGGCAAAAAAATTGCAAATATATATGCACCAAACACTGGAGCACCCAGATATGTAAAGCAGATGTTATTAGAGCTTAAGGGAGAGATATAACCCAATATAATAATAGCTGGAGACTTCAACACCCCACTTTCAACATTTGACAGCTCTTTCAGACAGAAAATCAACAAAGAAACATCAGACTTCATCAGCACTGTAGACAAAATGGACCTAATAGTTACAGAACATTTAATCTGAAGGCTACAGAATACACATTGTTTTCCTCAGCACATGGATCATTCTCAAAATAGACTATATGTTAAGGCATAAAAGTCTTAAAACTTTTTTAAAAATGAATCATATCAAGCATCTTCCCTGAACACAATGGAATAAAATGAGAAAGGAATAATGAGATAAATTTTGGAAACTATACAAATACATAGAAATTAAACAATATGTTTTCAATGACCAATGGATTAATGGAGAAATTACAAAGGAAATTGAAAACTTTCTTGAAACAAATTATAATGGAAACAACATACCAAGCCTATGGGATACATCAAAAACAGTAATAAGGGAGAATTTTATAGCTACAAGTGCCTGCCTTAAAAACAGGAAAATTTAAAATTAACAACCTAATGATGCATACTAAAAAACTAGAAAAGCAAGAGCAAAACAAGCCCAAAATTAGTAGAAAAAAAGAAATAATCAAGATCATAGCAGAAATAAATTCATTTAAAATGAAAACAATAAAACAAAAGATCAACAAAATAAAAAGCTGATGTGGACCGGGAGCAGTGACTCATGCCTGTAATCCCAGCACTTTGGGAGGCCGAGGCTGACAGATCATGAGGTCAGGAGATTGAGACCATCCTGGCTAACACGGTGAAACCCCATCTCCACTAAAAAAAAAAAAATTACCTGGGCATGGTGGCGGGCACCTGTAGTCTCAGCTACTCAGGAGGCTGAGGCAGGAGAATGGCATGAACCTGGGAGGCGGAGCTTGCAGTGAGCCGAGATCACGCCACTGCACTCCAGCCTGGGCGACAGAGCGAGACTCCATGCGAAAAAATAAATAAATAAATAAATAAAAATTTTTAAAAAGCTGATGTGTTGAAAAGGTAAACAAAATTGACAAATCTTTAGACAGACCATCTAAGAAAAAAAGAGAGAAGAAAGAAAGAAAGAAGAGATGAAAAGTAGACATTACAACTGATACTGCAACAACTAAAAGATCATTAGAAGCCACTATGAGCAACTATATGCCAATAAATTGGAAAATCTAGAAGAAATGGACAAATTCCTAGACACATATAACCTACCAACTTTGAACCGTAAAGATATCCAAAACTTAAACAGACTAATAACAAGTAACATGATTGAAGCCATAATAAAAAGTCTCCCAGTAATGAAAAGCCCAGAACCTGATGGATTCACTGCTGTATTCTACCAAACACTTAAAGAACTAATACCAATCCTATTTAAATTATTCTGAAAAACAGAGGAGGATGGAACAATTCCAAACTCATCCTACAAAGCCAGTATTACCCTGATACCAAAACCAGAGAAAGACACATCAAGAAAAGGAAACTACAGGCCAATAAATTTCATGAATATTGATGCAAAAATCTTCAACAAAATGCTAGCAAACTGAATTCAAGAATACATTAAAAACAGCATTAATCATGACCAAGGAGGATTTATCTCTGGGATGTAAGGATAGTTCAACATATGCAAATCAACAAATGTGATACATCATATCAACAGAATAAAGAATAAAAAACATATTATCATTTCAATTGATGCTGAAAAGCATTTGATAAAATTCAACATCTCTTATTAAAAACCCTCAAAAAGCTGAGTATTGAAGGAACATAACATAATAACAGCTACATATGACAAACCCGAAGCTAGCATCATACCGAATGGGGAATAACTGAAAGCCTTTCCTCTGATACATGGAACACAAGGATACTCACTTTTAGCACTGTCATTCAACAAAGTACTGTAAATCCTAGCTAAGGTAATCAGACAACAAAATAAAGTAATAAGCATCCAAATTGATAAAGAAAAGTCAAATTATCCGTGTTTGAAAATGATATGCTCTTACATTTGGAGAAACCTAGATTCCTCCAAAAAACCATTAGAATAAAAAACAAATTCAGTAAAGGTGAAGACTATAAAATCAACATGTACAAATCAGTAGCATTTCTACATGCCAATAGCAAACAATTTGAAGGAGAACTAAAAACAGTGATATCATTTACAACAGCCACAAATAAAATTAAATACTTAGGAATTTCATTAACTAAAGATGCAAAATGTCTCTATAATGAAAATGATAAAGCATTTTTGAAAGAAATTGAAGATGACATCAAAAAATGGAAAGATATCCCATGTTCCTGGATTGGGGAAATAAATATCTTTTAAATGTCCATACTGCCCAAAGCAAACTAAAGATTCCATGCAATCCTTATCAAAATATCAAGGGCATTCTCCAAATAAAAAGAAAAAACAATTCTAAAATTTAAATTCTAAAAAGATTCTACAAAGGTTTGAATAGGCATTTCTCAAAAGAAAGCATACAAATGGCAAACAGGCATATGAAAATGTGTTTAATATCATTGATCATCAGAGAAATGCAAATCAAAACTATGAGATATCATCTCACCCCAGTTAAAATGGCTTTTATCCAAAAGTCAGACTATAACAAATGCTGGCGAGGATGTGGAGAAAAGTGAATCCACCTACACTGTTGATGGGAACGTAAATTAGTACAATCACTACAGAGAACCGTTTGGAAGTTCCTTAAAACCCTAAATTTGAGCTACCATATGATCCAGCAATCCCACTGCTGGATACATACCCCAAAAGAAGGAAAACCAATACATCAAAGAGATATCTGCACTCCCATGTGTGTTTTAGCTCTGTTCACAATAGCCAAGATTTGGGAGCAAATTAAGTGTTCATCAAGAGATGAATGAATAAAGAAAATGCGATACATATACACAGTGGAGAACCATTCAGTCATAAAAAGAACGAAGTCTTGCGATTTACTAAAACACAGATGGAACTGGAGGTCATTATGTTAAGTGAAATAAGCCAGGCACAGAAAGACAGACTTTGCATGTTCTGTTATTTGTGGGAGCTGCAATCTGAAACAACTGAACTTATGAAACTATAGAGTATAAGGATGGTTACCAGAGACTAGGGAGAGTAGTGGAGGAGTGGGAGGGAAGTGGGGAGTGTTAATGAGTACAAAAATAGTTAGAAAAAATTAATAAGACCTAGTATTTACCAGCATAACAGGGTGACTATAGTCAAAAATAATATAGTTGTACATTTAGAAATAACTCTAAGAATATAATTGGATTGTTTGTAACACAATGGATAAATGCTTGAGGTGATGGATACCCCATTATGTAATTAACACATATTGCATGCCTGTATCAAAATATCTTATGTAACCCATAAATATATACACCTACTATGCACTCACAAAACTAAAATAAGAAAAGGCTAATTTAATGCTATTCCACACTGCTTTAAAATGTCTACTAAACAAAAAATTATGAACTAGCTAATCAGTTTATTCTCTGACTTATTCTTAGTATGCCCAACTGGCATCTCACCAAAACACCTAAGCTCTTTAACTATTATATATTTAAATGTATTTTAAGGAAATGTATATTGAAATTCGAACCACACTCAGCAATAAAAAGAATGAAATCATGTCCTTTGCAGCAACATGGATGGAACTGGAGGCCATTATGGTAAGTGAACTAACTTAGAAATAGAAACAGAAAACCAAATACCACGTGTTCTCGTTTGTGGTGGGAGCTAAACAATGGGTGCACATGGATATAAAGATAGAGATGATAGACACTGGAGACTCAAAAAGGGTTGAGAGTGGGAGGAGGTCAAGGACTGAAAAATTACCTATTGGATACAATGTTCACTATTTGGGTAATGAGCACACTAGAAGCCCAATCCCCACTGGTAGGCAATATATCCATGTCACAAAAATGCACGTGTACCCTCTGAATCTAAAATAAAATTAAATATAATTCAAAAAATAAAATGCAACAGTTGCAGTGTGAAAAAAATGTCTAACATACTACTTGGTCTATTTCAAAATAAATAACTTGATAAGAGAGAGAAAGGGAGAGAGAGAGGGACTGAGTAATTCAAACTATAAAGAACAGTTGAGAGTTCAGAGAGTTATTTGTATCTCCAGATGAAAAACTACAGATTTATGTCATATTAGATGCAGTTACTCTTATGAAATATCTGTGATGAATCAATTTTTGTGAGGAGAGATGTATTTTCAGTGCACAGGGATGCTATGGAAATGATTCTAGTAAAGGTAATAAACATTTCAATTTTATATATGTCAGCTATTTTCATATATAAATCCATTGTTGAAATATCAGCTTTTAAAAAAATCTAATTTTGTCCAAAATTGTATCCTATTCCTCCCTCCACACATAGGAAACTTCAAAAAAAATAAATGATAAAGTTCATAATGGTCATGCCACCCTCCAGTTTCGCCTGTCTAAATCTCTGGAAGGTCCTAGTGCTTGATTAGCATAGTACATATTACGCCAAATTTTAATACAATAACTTCTCATCACAGACACTATGGTGGTGCAGTACCTTGCCAAACAATATTGACTTGTTTGATTTT
Organism: Rhinopithecus bieti; assembly: GCF_001698545.2. Classification (NCBI taxonomy): domain Eukaryota; kingdom Metazoa; phylum Chordata; class Mammalia; order Primates; family Cercopithecidae; genus Rhinopithecus; species Rhinopithecus bieti. The sequence continues at coordinate 26,424 of NW_016824181.1, forward strand.
TATTATCCTCATAAATATTTTAACATTAGAAATAAAACTCTCTACAGATGTTTATTTGACAATAATGTTCCAAGTGTTGTGATAAATAATATGAGTAAACAGCCTACCATAGAGCCAAACACTTAGTAAATATTCAATATTTTTGTGATTATGATTTTTTATTTTTGCTAATAATAAACTAGAAAACCTCTGCAATAAAGGACTTAAATTCTTATGGGAGAGAGAAACAAGTAGAAACAAAAGTGAAAACCATACGGCAAACACTTTAATAAGCTTACATAAAGTATAAGACAAGGAAGATGTATCCCATCTAGTCTTGGCGAGATTGTGGGAAGGTTTCCTAGAAGAGCTGACATCTGTAATGAGACTTGAATTGTGAGGATAAAGAGACACTGAAAAGAGATTCCAGACAAAGCAAAAAGTATTATAAAATTTAAATGCAGAAAGAAGCAGACAGAGTCACCAGTAGGGGCCTCCTTGCACTCCAAAGCCAAGTTGCCTCCACCACCGGAGTGAACACCTGCATGAAGGCAGGAGCCCCAGCACCCCCTAGCACCCTAATGCAGCTGATGTGTATGAACCCCATTGTGCTGCTGTTGGCATGTACCAATCAGGAAGGATCTTGTTGCCACCACACTATGAAAGGCTTTGGCCGACACTACTCACCAGAGTGTAGTGACCAGCAGTCTGGGAGCACCTCATCCTCCACCCCCACCCAGTGCAGTCAATTCCTAAACTCGAGGAGCCAAAGAACAAAGTTAGGGCCTGACACATATTCCCCAGAGTTAGAGCACACAGTCTAGGAGTAGATAACTGAGTGCTGGCCTTCTAAAATCTTCCAGAAATGAAGACAGTCAGCGGAATCCACCTTATACCACAATCAAACCGTCAAGGTCATAAAATAAGATAACAGAAAAAAGAAAAAACACCCAAAGGTCAGCAACTCTAAAGGCTGAAGAAATATCAGCCCATGAAAATGAGGAAGAACCAGTCCAAGAACTCTGACAATTCAAAAAGCCAGAGTGCCTTTTTTCCCCAAACTACTGCATCACTTCTCAAGGATTATGAACCAGACTGAGTTGACTGAAATGACAGAAATAGAACTCAGAGATGGATAGGAATAATGATCATGGGGATGCAGGAGTATGTTGAAACACAATCCAAGGAAACTAGGGCTCATAATAAAATAATACAGGAGCTGACTGACAAAATAGCCAGTATAGAAAAGAATGCAATCGACCTCACAGAGCTTAAAAACACACTACAAAAATTTCATAATGCAGTCACAAGTATTAATAGCAGAATAGACAAAGCTGTAAAGAAAATCTCAGAGCTTGAAGACTGGCTTTCTGAAATAAGACAGTCAGACTTGGGAGGCCGAGGTGGGCAGATCACAAAGTCAGGAGATCGAGACCATACTAGCTAACACAATGAAACCCCGTCTCTACTAAAAATACAAAAAAATTAGCTGGGCATGGTGGTGGGCGCCTGTAGTCCCAGCTACCCAGGAGGCTGAGGCAGGAGAATGGTGTAAACCTGGGAAGTGGAGCTTGCAGTGAGACGAGATCATGCCACTGCATTCCCGCCTGGGCAACAGAGTAAGACTCCATTAAAAAAAAAAAAAAAAAAAAGACAGTCAGACAAGAATAGAGAAAAACAAATTAAAAGGAAGGAACAAAACATCCAAGAAAGATGGGGTTATATAAAAAGACCAAATCTATGATTCATTGGTGTCCCTGAAAGAGACAGGGAGAGTATAAACAACTTGGAAAACATATTTCAGGGTATCATCTATGAGAACTTCTCCAACCTAGCTAGAGAGGCCAACATTCAAATATAGGAAATGCAGAGAACTTACTGAAGTTCTTACTAAAGTACTTTACTGAAGGTACTTCACAAGAAGATAATCCACAAGACACATAATTATCAGATTCTCCAAGGTCAAAATGAAAGAAAAATTGTTAAAGGCAGCTAGAGAGAAAGGTCAGGTCACCTACAAAGGGAAGTCCATTACACTAACAACAGACATCTCAACAGAAACCCTACAGAATCCAGAAGAGATTGGGGGCCAATATTCAATATTCATAAACAGAAGAAATTCCAACCCAGGATTTCATACCTGGCCAAATTAAGCTTCATAAGCAAAGGAGAAATGAGATCCTATTCAGACAAGCAAATGTTAGAATTTGTTACCACGAGACCTGCCTTACAAGGGCTTCTGAAAGAAGCACTAAATATAGAAAGAAAAGACCATTACCGGCCATTACAAAAGCACCTGTAAGTGACACTATAAAGCAACCACACAAACAAGTCTGCATAATAACCAGCTAACATCATGATGACAGGATCAAAGCCACATGTATCAATACTAACCTTGAATTTAAGGGGGTTATATGCCCCAGTTAAAAGGCACAGAGTGGTAAGCTGGATAAAGAACAGAGACCCATTGGTATACTGTTGTCAAGAGACTCTTCTCATGCAATGGCACCCATAGTCTCAAAATGCACGGATGGAGAAAAATCTACCAAGCAAATGGAAAACAAAAATAAAAGTAGGGGTTGCAATCTACATCTCAGACAAAACCAAAGCAGATCAAAAAAGACAAGGAAGGGCATTACATGCTAGTAAAGGGTTCAATTCAACAAGAAAGCCTAACTATCCTAAATTAATATACACCCAATACAGGAGCACCTAGATTAATAAAGCAAGTCCTTAGAGACCTTCAAAAAGACAAATTCCCACACAATAATAGTGGGAGATGTTAACAACCTACTAATAGTATTAGACAGATCATCAAGGCAGAAAATTAACAAAGATATTCAGGACCTGAACTCAGCACTGGATCAAATGAACCTGACAGACATCTAGAGAACTATCCACCCAAAAGCAACAGGATATACATTCTTCTAATCACCACATGACACATACTCTAAAATCAATCACATAATTGGACACAAAACACGCTTCAGCAAATGCAAAATAGCTGAAATCATAACGACCACTTCTTGGGCCACAGAGTAATAAAATTAGAAATCAAGACTAAAAAATTCACTCAAAACCATATAATTACATGGAAATTGAATAACCCGATCCTGAATAACTTTGGGGTGAATAATGAAATTAAGGCAGAAATCAAGAAGTTCTTTGAAACTAATGAGAAAAAAGATACAACATACCAGAATCTCTGGGAAACATCTAAGGCAATGTTAAAAGGAAACTGTACAGCACTAAATGCCCACATGAAAAGTTAGAAACATCTCAATTTAACAACCTAACATGACAATTAAAAGTACTAGAGAGTCAAGAGCAAACAAACCCCAAAACTATCAGAAGACAAGAAATAACCAAAATCAGAACTGAACTGAAGGAAGGAGATTGAGGCACGAAAAACCACTCAAAAGATGAACAAATCCAGGAGTTGAGTTTGTGAAAAAAAAATGAAATAGACCATTAGCTAGAATAAGAAAGAAGACAATAGAGAAGATCTGAATAAGCACAATTAGAAATTACAAAGGGTACCAGTCACCCCATAGAAATACAAATAATTATCAGAGAATATTATGAGCATCTCTAAGCACATAAACTAGAAAATCTAGAATACATGGATAGATTCCTGGACACAGACACCCTCCAAAGACTGAGCTAGGAAGATATTGAATCCCTGAACAAACCAATAATGAGCTCCAAAACTGAATCAGAAATAAATTATCTACCAGCCATAAAAAGCCCAGGACCATATGGATTCACAGTCAAATTCTACCAGATGTACAAAGAAGAGCTGGTATCATTTCTACTGAACTTATTCCCCAAAATTGAGAAGGAAAGCCTCCTCCCTAACTCATTCTATGAGTCCAGCATCATCCTGATACCAGACCTGGCAGAGACACAACAACAAAAAAATGAAATCTTTAGGCCAATATCCTTGATGCACATCGGTGCAAGAATCCTCACCAAAATACTGGTAAACTGAATTCAGCAGCATGTCAAAAAGCTAATCTACCATGATCAAGTAGTCTTTATCCCTGCAAAATAAGGTTAATTCAATGTATGCAAATAAAATATGTGATTCATCACATAAACAGAACTAAAGAGAAAAGTGCATGATTATCTCAATAAATGCAGAAATGGCTTTCAATAAAACTCAACATCCCTTCATGTCAAAAACTCTCAATAAACTAGGTATTGAAGGAACATACCTCTAAATAATAAGAACTCTCTATATTAAACCCACAGCCAATATCATACTGAATGGGCAAAGATGGAAGCATTCCCTTTGAAAACCAGCACAAATCAAGGATGCCCTCTCACTAGTCCTATTCAACATAGTGTTGGAAGTCCTGGCCAGAGCAGTTGGGCAAGAGAAATAAATAAAGGATATCCAAATAAGAAGAAAGGAAGTCAAATATTTCCTGTTTCCAGACAACACGATTCCATATGTAAAAACTCCTTGGTCTCAACCCAAAAGCTCCTTATGCTGATAAACAACTTCAGCAAAGTCTCAAGATACAAAATGAATGTACAGAAAAATCACTAACATTCCTAAACACCAACAACAGTCAAGCAAGAGCCAAATCAGGAATGTAATCACATTCACAATTGCCACAAAAGTTATAAAACACCTAGGAATATCAAGGAAGGTGAAAGATCTCTACAAGGAGAATTAACAAAACACTGCTCAGAGAAATCAGAGATGATACCAACAAATGGAAGAATCATCCCATGCTCATGGATAGGAAGAATCAATATTGTTAAAATGGGCACATGGCCCACAGCAATTTATACATTCAATGCTATTTCTATAAAACTACTAATGACACTCTTCACAGAACTAGAAATAACTATTTTAAAATTCATATGGCACCAAAAAAGAGCCCAAATTGCCAGGGCAATCCTAAACAAAAAGAACATAGCTGGAGGCTTCACTGTATCCAACTTCAAACTATACAAAGCGGCTACAGTAACAAAAAGGGGATGACTGGTACAAAAACAGACACATAAACCAATGGAACACAACAGAGCTCAGACATAAGGTCGCACACCTACAACTATCTGATCTTTGACAAAATTGACAAAAACAAGCAATGGAGAAAGGACTCCCCATTCAATAAATAGTGACAGAATAACTGGCTAACCATATGCAGAAGATTGAAACTGGACCCCTTCCTTAAACTATATATAAAAATCAATCCAAATTGTATTAAAAAGTTAAATGTAAAACCTAAAAGTATAAAACCCTGGAGGACAACTTTGGCACTACCATTCTTCATGTAGAAATGAGAAAAGTTTTCATTACAAAGACACCAAAAGCAATTGCAACCAAAGAAAAAATTGACAAAAGGGATCTGTTTAAACAAGCAAGCTTTTGCACAGCAAAAGAAACTATCAACAGAGTAAACAGACAACCTACAGAATGGGAGAAAAGGTTTGCAATCTATGCACCTGACAAAGGTCAAATATAAGGAATATAAGGTCACCTATAAGGAACTTAAACAAATTTACAAGCCAAAAATAAACAATCCATTAACAAGTAGGCAAAGGACATAAACAGACACTTTTCAAAAGACATACATGCAGCCTAGAAGCATATGAATAAAAGCCTAACATCACTGACCATTAGAGAAATGCAAATAAAGACCACAGTGCAATACCATCTCACACCAGTCAGAATGGCTCTTACTAAAAAGTCAAAAAGTAGGCCAGGCACGGTGGCTCACACCTGTAATCCCAGCACTTTGGGAGGCTGAGGTGGGTGGATCACGAGGTCAGGAGATCAAGACCATCCTGGCCAACATGGTGAAACCCCGTCTCTACTAAAATACAAAAATTAGCTGGGCGTGGCGGCGCATGCCTGTAATCCCAGTTACTCAGGAGGCTGAGGCAGGAGAATTGCTTGAACCCGGGAGGTGGAGGTTGCAGTGAGCTGAGATCGCGCCACTGCACTCCAGCCTGGTGACAGAGCTAGATTCCATCTCAAAAAAATAAAAAATTAAAAAATAAAGTCAAAAAGTAACAGGGGCTGGAGAGGTTTCAGAGAAAAAGGTACACTTATAAACTGTCGCTGGGAGTGTAAATTAGTTCAACCATTGTGGAAGACAGTGTGGCCATTCCCCAAAGACCTAAAAATGGAACTACCATTCAACCAGGAAATCTCATTATTGCCTATATACCCAAGCAATATAATTTGTTCTATCATAAAGACACATGCAGGTATATACTCATTGCAGCACTGCTCGCAATAGCAAAGACATGCAATCAACCTACGTGCCCATCAACGGTAGACTGCATGAACGGTACATATACACCATGGAATAATATGCAGCCAGAAGAAAGAATGAGATCACGTCCCTTGCAGGAACTGGAGGCCATTATCCTTAGCAAACTAATGAAGGAACAAATATGGCATGTTCTCACTTTAAAGTGGGAGCTAAATGATGAGAACACATGGACACATAGAGGAGAACAGCAGATACTGGAGCCTACCGGAGGGTGGAGGTTGGGAGGAGGGAGAGCATCAGAAGAAATAACTAATAGGTACTAGGCTTAATACCTGGATGATGAAATAATCTATACAACAAACCCCTGTGACATGAGTTTACCTATATAACAAACCTGCACATGTACCCATGAACTTAAAATAAAAGTAAAAAAAAAAAAAAAAAAAAAAAAAAAAAAAAGGAAGCAGCAGCCATTCAACAGTTTACAGCACTGAAGTATAATGTGCAAAAGTGAATGTAGAGAGTTATGGCTATAAGGTATGGTAGACATTGAAGTAAATAAAATACCATTAAAGGATTTTAGGCAAGAGTCTGATGCTAAAATTTGTGTTTTATGAAGAACCAAGTATGGCTGTGTGAGCAACAAACAGATGGGCAAGTGGCAGGACTGGATGTGGTAAATATGAGAGGGTGACATTGATGGAAATGATATAAATTACAAGAGTGACAGGGGAGCTAGAAAAAAGTAGGTAGATTCAGAAGATAATTTGTGGGTGGAATCAAAATAAATTGCTGGTTGGTGATTAATTAGATGTAAGAAGGGGGGATGCCTAAATTTTTCACCAGTGAAATTTGAGGTGCTTATGGGACATTCTAATGAAGGTGTTCATAAGGGGTAAGATATACAGAACTAGAGGTGAGGAGGTAGGTCTAAGATAGATTTGGATCTGGGAGGCATTGGAAGAGTAACAAAACCACAAGAGGATCTAGATGGCCAAAATGTGGAGGTTTGGAGCAAAGGCAGAAGAAGGAAAATATCAATGTGATGAAGGAAAGAGGCCTTGAACAGAGAATGCTAAGGAGGGTCTTGAGAGCCACAAAGAAAACCAAAATGTTTTAGCTAGCATACAAGGGTGAGACAGGAAATCTGAGGAAAGATGGTGTATGTATATCAGAGAGTAGAGGAAATGCCTCCCTTTGAATGTGAACAACTCTAATGCTCAAAAAGCTTGTAAATTTTAAGCAGAAGCCACAGTGAGCAGTATCTTCTGGAAACACTCATAGTTAAAATCTAAGTGTTTATTCCCTGAATGGTCAAGGGAAAAATAAATAAATAGAGATTGAAGGATAGGTGAAAGGCACATAAAGGAAGATAGTGAAAAGAAAAGAGAAATAAGAAAAAGGTAACATAGAAATAAGAATCCTAGGTAAACAGGAAGACTGAGGAAAGTAATTTGGGAAAAAGAAAGAATGTTATTTATATATTGTAATAAATGAAGGAAAATAGTAACAGAGGAGAAGAAAGAATGTATAAGATGAGCAGAACAAAGCCAAGACAAGAGTGCACATTAGCACATCAACACAAAATAAGTCTGTACACAATACTATTTACAGGTTAATTATATCCTCAAGGGAAAAAGTATAATATTTGATACAATAATAAGCTATTGGCTTGTCTCTGCTCCTGTCAGATGTTCAGCTTTTCAACTAGTTTTAAATACTTGAACATCTTTTCAACTTCTTTTGGCTTTATCTAGATAACCATCCATTTAGCCATTGATCTATTTAAGAGATATTTATTCAGCACCTTCAATGTGCTCACACAGTATTTAAAGCTTGGTGCGGAACTTACAGATATTCGCTATATTAATATTTTAGAAAACAGGAGTTGTATCTAACATTATTAAAGACTTGAAATTTAGATCAATGATTACCTAAAACACACAAATAATTTTACATAAATTGCAATGTACTGAAGTTTATGAATTTTCTGAAGGACTTTTATACTGTACAGTCATCAGAGCAATGGATTCAGATTTATTAGACATATTGCTTAATGAGTCTAACAATGAAATTGTTATTTTTTTGCTTTAAAAAATGTATTACTAAACTATTTTTAAATAGACAGTTTTTTAAAGCATTTTTAGGTTTGCAGCAAAATGAATCAGAAGTTACAGAGAGTTACCACACACACAATCCTCCCCCACCATCAACCTTTTGCACTGCAGTGGTGCATTTATTACAATTGATGGACCTACATTAACAAATCATTATCACCCAAAGTTCACAGTTTACATCAGGACCCACTCTTAATATTATACATTCTATGGGTTTTAACAAATGTATAATGACATGTATTCACAATTATAGTATCAAACAGAGTAGTTTCACTACCTTAAACGTCCTGTGTACACTACCTATTCATTACTCCTTCCCCACTAACCCCTAGTATCCACTGATCTTTTTCCTGTCTCTATGGTTTTACATTTTCCAGAAAGTCATATAGTTGAAACCACACAGTATGTAGCCTTTTCAAATTGGCTCCTTTTACCTAGTAATACATCTGTAAGTTTTCTCCATGTCTTTTCATGACTTGATAGCTCACTTCATTTTACTGCTGAATAATACATTGTTCTTTGATGGAGGGAGTTTACCTCTTTTTTGCCTTCTGCCATGTGAGGACATAGTGTTCCTCTTGTTTGGAGTGTGCATCGTCTAGGCACCATCTTGGAAACAGAGAGCAGCCCTTATCAGACATAGAACCTGCCTGTATCTTAATCTTGGATTTCTCAGCCTTTAGATCTGTGAGAGATAAATTTCTATTCTTTATAAATTTCCCAGTCTATGGTATTCTGTTATACCAGGACAAAGCTAAGACAGTATGTGTCTGTTATTTTGTTAGGCACAGTTCTAGGCTCTGGGAATAAATGAGACAAGATTGTTCCTTGGCTAATTAAGAAGGTCACATTCCTAATTAGCCACGGAACAATATTGTCTAATTTATTCAGAAGGTCACATTCTACTGGACGACACAGATGACAAACAAATACATTTATGTTTACAATTACATTTATATTTAAAAAGTGCTATTGAGAATAAAAATAGAGCAGGAAAGAGTAGGACTGAAGGATGTGCTGTTGTAGAGAAGATACTGATAAACCTTCTCAGATAAGGTGACATTTAATCAATGACTTGAATGAAAAGAGAAAGGAAACCATGAAGATATCTGGTAAAATAATGCTCTAGTCAAAGGGAACAGGAAGCACAAAGGCTTTGTAAAGGCATTGGACTCGGTGTGTTAAAAAACAGCAAAGAGGTAAATGCCTATTATATATTATTTGGAAAAAATGAAGCAAAATATTTGAATTAACTTGCATAGGCCACTGTGTTGGTAAAATTAGAACCATAATACTTTTATAACAAATTAACATGCTAATTTTTAATACATGCACATATTTTATGACACCCTGGTCAAAGTGTTACTCTACAATAATCAAACCAATTTTATGTGTTTTGTGTAGTTCACCTTAGCATTATTTATTTGTACTTTGTTTTTTGTATTTTAATGAGGCAAATACATTTTTATAAGATATAAATTTTGATATTTTCAGTATGTCAATTAGAAGGTAATACAGTACTCTACGTTTGCCGTTCTCAAATACCAACATATCGATATATCTTTTTCACTCTTGGTGTTTTCTTGAATGTTTTCTAAAATAACACCTTCAATTTAAGGGCAATCAGAATTCAAAGTCTCATTTTTAAACTGAACTCTTAATCTTCCCCTTACTTGTAAAGTTTGAATTAAATTCTGCACATTGGATATTAAAAAGTTATTTCATGTTAAAAAACAGTCTACTCTAAACACAACAGGTTTGTATGTACTTGGAAGAAAGGAGTTGAATTGAAGCTAAAGGAACAATGACCGTGCGTACTGTTCTTACTACTGTCTGTGAACACCAACATGTCTCAGCACCACACTATATAATTTACAAGAGGCTTATGACTCAGTTAAAAACAACTGCATTTTAAGGACAGTTCTGTTAGAATGCAAATTCATTTTAAACACAAGGATGTAAAATGTCTTTCTAATTTCATTGCGAAATGCCTAATATGACCTACCCTCCAAAGAATTCATGAAGCATTATCACTCTTAGTGATTTCCAACATGATCCTCATATGACATGTGAGATGTTTTCTAGAAGATTTTACTTTATCTCAACTAGTTATGTACTAAGTTTGAGCAGTGTCACCTATATATTTAATACTCTATACAGTTGAAAATGTCAGCAATGATTAAGGCTTTCATTTCTAGAGTTCCTCCATATGCTTTTAAAATCAGTTATTCTTCAAAATAAGTTAAAGAAGCATCTTTTATTATTTCCATTTTACATGTGGGGAAACATATCTTGAAGATGTTAAGGAGGCATCATTTTTGTAGAACAGAAAGTAAATGTTGGAGAGGGGTCTAGAATCCATGGATTCTGAGTGGATTATGTGTCCATGGCTCCTTCTCCATCATCACACTACAATTTGCAATAATTTGTTTAAAGAAAAAATCACTTCTCACCTTTGTGACAGTTTTTCCATATCACATGTCGAGTATTCTCATAATTTACATTCATCCAACTAAGCAAAATTCTTTCAGAATCAGAATATATGTTGCTGGATGCAAAACAAGGATTGACTTTTGCTGTATTTTGCACATAGTTGGGGGGCATATTATTGCTGCAGTATGGTACTACACGGGATAGAACAAAAACCTGAAATTGAGATAACTTTTATTAGATACAAATGGAAAGATAGCAAATAAAAATTTGAAGAGAAAATTTTAAAAAACATGACAGGAGATAAAGGTTAAATGGATTCAATTAGAAGTAAAAGAGTAGAACAGATGTGTCCCAATAATGCTCATTTTAAATGGACAACTTTTTGCTTCTGTGGTATTTAGTCTTTAAAGCACTACACTGTATAATTTACAAGAGGCTTATTGTACGTTTAAAACATAACTGCACTTAAGAACATTTCGGTTAGGAGGTAAATTCATTTAAAACACAAGGGTGTAGGATGCCTTTCTTATTTCCTTACCAGATGATGCAGCTTAGAAAAATAAGCCAAAGTAAAAGTAAGTTACCAAGTCAAAAATTATTTTCTTACATTTATTTAAGAGGCCTGTTTTAAGATGATAAAAGTGTACAAAATTTGTCATTTGACATATTGTTACCCTATAACTTAAAGTGTGGTATATTTACATCATATCACCATTCACTACATGTACACCCCATGTTTTATTAAGTAGCAATGCAACTGAATTTAAAAATAATTTTAGCAATACTAAGATGAAGTAAAGACCTCTGTGTCTGTCAGTAAAGCACTATGATACAGAGCTACTCAAAGTGACACTCTACTAACCACTGTCTACAAGTTCTAGACGAGATGAACAGTTTGTGATCTGCTACCTCACTATATACATCTCAAGAGTTTCCGAATGGAACATTGGTTCACATTAGAGTACACAGTGTAAGTTCAGCTCCTTGATTTATCCCAAACCTTTAATAGACAGTTTTCCAATGGTATGGGTATGAATACAACAATTTGAGTCATATGTGCTCTAAAGATACTCTTGATACCCTGCTCATATCTCCTTAGTTCCACCTTTACTTCTGAAGTTTGCTTATTATGAAAACCTGTAAGTCTCTGCTTGAGGGATTTTTTTTTTTTTCTTTCTGGCATATGAGAGCACACTCAGCTCACAGAGGGCAAGGCAGGAGTGCCAGAAAATAATGATCCCAGCAATGGCCCCTTACCAAAGACAGGGAATTGGTAGTTAATTACTCCAGATTCCTCACCAGTCAGTTGAGATAAATCTGAGACATGTTCTAAAATGTATCCTATTGGTTCCCAGTGGCACTGAGCTTCAGTTGTCCACAGTGAAACCTGATTGAAACCACAACTGTTACTGACTTCATTATATGATCTGCTTTAATTTCCTCCTCTACTACTGATGCTTCTTGGGAGCACTTCTGAAATAAACGATTTGCACTCAAAATACTTGTCTCAGCGTCTGCTTTTAGGGGACTCTAACCTGAGATAAGTACTCTTACAGTCAAGTACATGTTAATAGTAAATGGAAAAAAGTGCTCTCTTTCTAAGTAGTTCATAGTTGTGCCATGCAGTCTTTCAAATAACTACAGTATACAAATTATTAAAATACATATGAGCATCCAAAACTGTTCTTTTCTTTGCCACTATAAGAAGTACTTTAAAATGTGATTTAAAAAAATCCATTTCTGAATGCTAGCTATTTATCTAGCATATGTGAATTGCATCATTTTAGCATTTTGTATAGAAGTTTAATGGAACTGCCTTCTTTCTTTCTGGCAGTTTTGTGGTCTAGAAGTAGTACATTTCAAATCTCACGTATTATAAAAATGCAATTTAAAGCCTTTGAAAAGGACCCCCATCAATTTCTGTTTATTTCTGGGAAATACCAAATGATAAATTACTTGAGTACAGCTGATGAGATATATGTTTGCGACTAATGACCTGAACTGGCTCAGGATTCATCTGTCATCTGTCACTTCTACTCTGCAAATAAGACAAGATCTGCAAGTGACCCTTGACTAAAAATACAGATTTAATGATGGACCCATACGGAGCACGGTTGTAACCTTCAGTATTGGAAGAGGCATTACACTGAGTGCTTAATTCTACAGCAGTGTTTCTGAAATTACCGGTGGTAAAAAACTTATTAATTTTCTCTTTACCACAGAATGACAGTTTTGTAAAATACTCTGAAAATAAATTGCTAGAAAAATAAAATGAAGAATTAAAATGCACACACAGTACAAGACTCCATCACTTGCAAATCCAAATACACCTGGGGCAGTAAGTGTTACTATTGATCCATTGACATGCAAACCACACCAAGCATGAGTTGAAGGAATGGAGTAAGAATTACAGAATGTGTTGTAACACATTCTCACAATGCAAGAATGTGTTGTGAGCTGTGCCAGCTAAGATGAAATTTGGGTAAATCATATTTCGTGATCCATATTCAGGAAATTCTTTCATGCCCTCAGAAAACATTGTTTCAAATTATTTTTCATTTTTGTTAAAGATTTTATACAAGAAATGTAATAGCACCCTTTAAAGTCAATACATTGGCCACAAAATAGAACATAGTCCTGGGCTATCCCACTAAGTCACTATGGGACATTTAAAATACTTCAAAACAACAATGACAAAACTACTACTAATAGTATACACTTACATATATTGAGTGCTATCCTACCCCTATCATATGCCCTTTCAGGTTCACATGAACTTTGCTATTATATTTGGCTTATTGTTTATTAATGACTTTTTAAATTATGTTTTCTTTTAACCCATTGGCTTAGAAAACATAATTTTCATTTTACTTGTCCATAAAATCTCTGGATTTTGAGACTAACGAGATATTTGGATTTGTTCTGAAGAATCCTCTTGACTAGGCTTATGTTGACCCAAAGAAAAGAATCAATTGCCAGTTTATGTATGATCTTTCCTTTAGATTTAGAGATGCCTAATGGTTTAATGCTTATTTGGAGTCTCTTTAAAGCTCGTTAGCTAAAGAAATGTATAGCAATACATTTATAGGACATTGAAGTTACTTGAGAATCCAGATGAGGATAGTGTACCAGATCAAGCACTCATACCTCATTGTCAGTGTTTTGTATTGAGTAATGAGAAATTGCTCATTACTCTGAGGTTGCCGCAGGACTAGAAAGTTGAAAAGATTTCTCAGACTTGAAGGTTTTCCTGTATTGAAATGGCGCTTGCCCACCATATTCCACTTCTTGTAACCACTTCTGACATGAGTGTGAAGTGAGTGGGACACTGGAAGCTATGCTTTGAGTCTCAAGCTCTTGGGTTCACTGTTGGTGTGCATTCTGTGTTATAACTATCTTTTGTACTTCCTTAAAACTAAGTTAACATGTTGCTATGTAAAATCTACTGTGTTTCACAGTTTTGATTATCAAACCAAACCCAAGACCATGCTTCTGGTGAAACAGAGTAGGCCCTATATGGCTAACAGTGCAAAAAATCATATTTCCAGCATTAACAACCAGTCACCAAATGAAATGAATTTTCCCACAAGAATTCTCTTCTTACATTCAGTAAGAAAGATAGTTCAGGTTGATGGTGAAAAAGAGGAGGACAGGAGGAGCAAGTCGGGAATTACGCAGAAGAAGGAACTCTCCAGAGGGAGATCTGGGTGGCTGACTCCAAAGGAGACTTCCGACTGCCAGGTGGCAGCATGAACGCTTTGGACTCCTGGGCCGCAGCAGAGAACAACAAGGAAGAAATAAGCATTACCTGCATCAAATTGTTGCATATGGCCAAATTCATGTGATCTTGAAAGAAAGCGTGTGTGCCTGTGAGCCTCAGTTTCTTCATTGCTAAACTGATGATTTCAGTTGTGAGGAATTAATATTAAAAAATTTATTGACAGGGTCTTACACATACTACTCACTATTCAGATCTTAATTTTGCCCTTTCGTTTGAGTCGCTAATTCCTTATTCTACTCAATTCCTCCTTTGTTCTAACTCTCAGTCTTACAGCTCACCCATCTGGGGTTGCAAAGTGTGAAGACAGAACAAAAGCCTCCACTGGTCCTCGTGGACAAGACCTATAGTGCTATATTTGAAAACCTAGGGAATTATTCATGGACTGAAACCAGGACTTGTTTATGCAATAAGGGTATAGAGTATAGAGGTATAATTTATGCTATGTTAATCTACCCACAAATGCAATTTGGCAGAGTGTAAGTTCGAGAATTTCATAAAAACCTGCTTTTGCCTACAGTTCTATGAATCTTAGTGAATATAATTTTATAGCAAGAGACTACTGTGTATTAGATGTAGAGACAATAATTTTCACCAGTACTCATTCGTTAATTCTCCCTTTTAGTACTAGAATATTCCTGTAGCTACTCATTCCAGAGAGTGTATTTCTCAACTTTTTTTGCAGTTAGATGTGACTATGTGACTGAATTCTGCCTAATGGAATCTGAAATGAAAAAGACATATTTTTTCAGGTCACATCCTTAAAAGGTAACTCCTTGCCTCCAGTACTCCTTTACCTGCTCTTCCTTCTTCAGAGAAATCAGACCCATAAATGAAAGTACCGAGGAGGAAAGAGATACTCCAGAAGCTTTGACCCTCTCATATCTCAGCAGTTCCATGAGAAAGCAATAAAAAAAAATCTCTCATTTAAGGCACTGTGGTTTTGAATCTTTCATAGCAGCATTGTCTATACTTTAAGTAATATATGATTTATATTAATCAACAGAGAAGCAGCAAGCAATAGTGGAAATATTACCTTGTATGTCTGTAGAAATACATCTGTCCATGCCCGTTTACTCCAGGTTTCAAATTTAGACATTTCTATAACAATAGAACATTTTTTCTTAGGTGTACAGGAACTCTCGGGCATCGTATTAGTGGAAGACTTTAAGAAATAAAATAGTACAACATTAATTAAAATTTAAGGCAAATTTAGCATACGAGTTATTTTTTTTTTTTTCAAAACATGTGAATGCCTTTTCTGTACTTTAATCAAGAGCTCTAATTCCCCATGTGCCAATAATATAAAATATCACAGGTAACTTTATGGAGCACACAGTTTCTTATTTAGGTCATAGATTTATTCATTCAATGCACCTACTAGATCATTCTGCAGAATAAGTGGCCCAACAAGATACGAAGTTACTCTGATTGCTGAGCCAAGAAAGAATCACATCCTTTGGATAAGGCAACAGGACCTCAGCATAGTGCCAAAGAACAGGCAGGCACCTGGTTCTCTACTCATATCACATGGCAAGCATAGTGAAGAGTTCTACAACCATAGTTGCCTCAAACCTGCAGACTCCTCAAAGACCACTCCCCTCTCAATAGGTTTCCACAAAGTGAACTATATATTATGGCAAAACTATGTATTACTTGCTTCATTTCTATTTTCCCCTGAAAATGAAGAAGAAAAGTGGCACATGGTGGTGAAATAAAACCAGTCTTTTATTTGGATATATATTCTAGAATATAATTTAGAATTATATTCTAATTTAGAATATAATTTAGAATTATATTTCTAATTTAGAATATAATTTAGAATTATATCTAATTAGAATATAATTAGAATTATATTCTTAATTTAGAATATAAAACATATATTCTAAAAGTTTAAGAATAAATTATACATAACCCCCACCTTAGTCTTCATTTATAATTCTCCAAGTAGTAATTATTTAATATATTTAAGAAAGCCAGTGTAACATTTTTGCATAGGAACGCTCCATAGAGGATTTTTAGACAAAATGTACAAAAACATTTTATGGGTTGTCCAAAAATTAGGATCCTAAAATTGGTATGTTTATATAAAACTCAGGACTCTGAAACAGGATATTCTTAACATAGGCCATAAACCGTACATACAATAATTAACTGTGTGGCTTGTATCCAAGAAATTATATTTTTTACCAAAGGCGCGGCGCGCGGATCCACCTTTTATAATCTGGTTCAAGCAAAATTCTGGCAGGACATGTGAAATACATCCTCCTTGAGCACTAAAATTAAAAAAGAAAACTCAAATTATAATATAATATACATGTTCTATATATGATTTGCATTGACCATGAGTTAAATATTTCGATAGTCACATTTTTATATATGCTACATTTTATTTTCAAATTTAAAAGTTATATAATTAGCCAGAGGTGGCAGTGGCTACCGAGTGAAACTTCTCTGCCTTTGGAAAGGGGAGGGAAGAGTGAAAAGAAAGTGTCCTATGGTTTGCGTGCCAGCTCAGCCACAGTGCAATATAACATGGGGTGGAATTCTAGTTTTTTTTAACTCTAGTCCCTTGCTCTGAACAGTACTTCTGGAACTACCTGCGGTCTGGGGGAACTCTAAGCCATAAAGGAAAGATATAGGTCTGGCTGGTTTTGCCAACTGCGAATTGTGACTCATCAATGCCCAAATACAAATACACATTTAAAAGAATCAAGATGATCCAGGAAAACATGACCTCACCAAACAAACTAAATAAGGCACCAAGGACCATTCCTGGAAAAACAGAGATATGTGACCTTACAGAGACAGAATTCAAGATACTTGTGTTGAGGAAACTCAAAGAAATTCAAGATAACGTGGAGAAGGAATTCAGAATTCTATCAGATAAGTTTAACAAAGAGATTAAAATAATTTAAAAGAATCAAGTAGAAATTCTGGAGTTGAAAAATGCAATTGGCATACCAAAGAATGGATCAGTCTTTTAATAGAAGAATTGATTAAGCAGAAGAAACAGTAGGCTTGAAGACAGTCTATTTAAAAATAGATAGAGGACACAAAAAAAGAAAGAATAAAAACAATGAAGTACACCGACATGATCTAGAGGATGGCTGCAAAAGGGCCAACCTAAGAGTCAGTGGCCTTACAGAGGACGTAGAGAAAGAGATGGTGGAAGAGAGTTTATTTAAAAGATAATAGCAGAGAACTTCCCAAACCTAGAGAAATATATCAATATCCCAAATAAATATCCAAACATCCAATATCCAAATGAATTTTAGAACACCAAGCAGAGTTAACTCACAGAAGACTACTTCAAGGCATTTAATAATAAAACTCCCAAAGAAGGCTATCTTAACACATTAAACAACCAGTCTCCCAAAGATCAAAAATTTTAAGAAATGATCCTAAAGGCAGCAAGAGAAAAGAAATAAATAACATATAATGGACTTCTGATATGTCTGGCAGTAGACTTTTTAGTGGAAACATTACAGGCCAGGAGAGAGTGATATGACATATTTAAAGTGCTGAAGAAAAACAACTACAACAACAAAAAACACTTTTACACTAAAATAGAACATCTAGTAAAAGTATACTACAAATACGAAAAAGTAATAAAGACTTTACTAGACCCCTAACAGTAGTTGAGAGATTTCACTGACACAAGACATGCCAACAGGAATACTTCAAACAGAAGGAAAAAGACATTAATAAACCATAAGTAATTATCTGAAGGTACAAAACTCACAGGAAATAGTTTAAGTACACAAAAAATCCCACTGATTATTACAACACTGTAACTGTAGTGTGTAAACTACTCTTATCTTAAATAAAAGACCAAATAATTGACCAATCAAAATAATAACTACAAAGCCATAGACAGTACAGTAAGACAGAAATAGAAACAACAAAAATTAAAAAGTGAGGGGATGAAGTTAAGGTGTAGAGTCTTTATTAGTTTTCTTTTAGCTTGTTTCTTTTTTGTTTGCTTATTTATGAAAACTGTGTTAAGTTGTTATCAGCTTAAAATAATGGGTTATAAGATACTATTTGCAAGCCTCATGGTAACCACAAACCATAAAACATGATGGATACACAAAAAATAAAAAGCAAGAAACAAAATCACATTACCAGAGAAAATCACCTCATTAAAGTTAAACAGGAAGAAAAGAAAGAAGAAAGAGAAGACAATGAGAAAAGATTTTTAAAAAGGCAGAAGTAAATCCTTACTTATCAATAATAGCATTGAATGTAAATAGATTAAACTATTAAATCAAAATATAGTGGTTGAATGGATGAAAAAAGATCCCATGATGTGTTGCCTACAAGAAACATACTTCACCTATAAAGATGCACAAAGACTGAACATAAACAGATGGAAAAAGATATCCCATGCCAATGGAAATGTAAAAAAAAGCAGGAGTAGCTATACTAGTATCAAAAAAAAACTAGATTTCAATACAAAAACTATAAGAAGAGACAAAGAAAGTCACTATATAATGATAAAAGGGTCAATTAAGCAAGAGGATATAACAATTGTAAATATGTTTGCACCAAACACTGTAACACCCAGATATATAAAGAAAACATTATTAGAAGTAAAGAGTGAGATAGACCAAAAGATAGTAATAGCTGGAGAGTTCAGCCCCACTGCCAACATTTGACACATATTCCAGACAGAAAATGAAGAAACAGCAGACTTCGTCTGCACTATAGACCTAATGGATCTAATAGATATTTACAAAAGTTTTCATCTAATGGCTGTGGAATACCTATTGTTTTCCTCAGCACATGGATCATTCTCAAGGATAGACCACATGTTATGTCACAAAACAAGTCTTAAAACATTCCAACTTTAAAATTACATCAAGCAGCTTCTGACTGCAATGGAATAAAACAAGAAATCAATAAGAAGAGGTATTTGGAAACTACACAAATACATGAAAACTTAAAAATGTGCTCCTGAATGACCAGTGGGTCAATGAATAAATCAAGAAGGAAATTGAAAAAATTCTTGAGATAAATGATACTGGAAACACAATATATCAAAACCTATCAAATATACCAAAAGCAGTACTAAGAGGGAATTTTAGAGCTATAAGTACATACTTCAAAAAGAAGAAGATCTTCACACTAACAACCTAATGTTCCATCTTAAGGAAAGAGAAAAGCAAGAGCAAACCAAATCCCAAATTAATAGAAGAAAATAAATGATCAACATCAGAGCAGAAATACATGAAACTGAAATAAATAAATCAATAAAACAAAGGTTGCTTTTTTTGACAAGATAAACAAAGTTGACAAACCTTTAGCCAGACTAAGATACAAAGAAAGAAGATACAATAAATAAAATCAGAGATGATAAAGAAGGCATTACAACTGATACTGCAGTAATTCATATGATCACAAGTAGCTACTATCACCAATAAATTGGAAAATCTAGAAGAAATGGACAAAGTCCTAGACACATACAATTGACCAAGACTGTATCAGGAAGAAATTCAAAACCTGAACAGACCAATAACAAATAACAAGATCACAGCCGTAATAAAGAGTCACCCAATAAAGAAAAGCCCAGGACCAAATGGCTTTATTGCTGAGTTCTGCCAAACATTTAAAGAAGAACTAATATCAACCCTACTCAAACTATTTTATAAAATAGAGGAGGAGGGAATGCTCCCAAAATAGTTTTATGAGGCCAGTATTACCCTAATGCCAAAACCAAAGAAATATAAAAAAGGAATGCTACAGTCCAATATCCCTGATGAATATTGATGCAGAACTCCTCAACAAAATATTGGCAAACCAAATTCACCAGCACAGTAAAAAGATCATTAATCATGACTAGGTGAGATTTATCCCTGTGAGGCAAGAATGGTTTAATGTATGCAATGTATGTAATACAACCAATCAAGTAGAACACATCATCAACAGAATAAAGGACAAAAACCATATGATAAATTCAACCAATACTGAAAAAGTATTTGATAAAATTCAACATCCCTTTAAGATGAAATACTCTCAAAAAACTGGATATGAAAGGAATATACCTCAAAAGAATAAAATCCATATATGACAGACCCACAGTTAGTATCACACTGAATGGGGAAAAACTGAAAGCCTTTCCTGTAAAATCTGCAACACAACAAGGATGCCCACTTTCATCAATGTCATTGAACATAGCACAGGAAGTCCTAGCTAGAGCAATTAGACAAAATAAAAAATAATGAGCATACAAATTAGAATTAAAAATGTCAAATTACCCTTGTTTGCAAATGATATGATCTTATATTTAGAAAAACCTAAAGACTCCACAAAAAAAACCTATTAGAAATAATAAATTCAGTAAAGTTGCAGGGTACAAAATCAACATACAAAATTCAATAGCATTTCTATATGCTAACAATGTAAAACCTGAAACAAGAAAATTTTTAAAAAAGGAGCCCCATTTACAACAGCCACAAATAAAATTAAGTACCAAGGAATTAACTTAACCAAAGGAGTAAAAGATCTCTATAAAGAAAACTATAAATCACTGATGAAAGAAGTTGAAGAGGATACCAAAAAATGGAGAACTATTCCATGTTCATGAATTAGAATTATCAGTATTATTAAGATGCCTATTCTACCCAAAGCAATTTACAGATTCAATGCAATTTCTGTCAAAATACAAATGACATTCCACACAGAAAGAGAAACAAAATCCTTACATTTATATGGAACCACAAAAGACCCAGAATAGCCAAAGCTATCTTAAGAAAAAAAAAAAAACTGGAGGAATCACTTTACCTGATTTCAAATTATACTTCAGAGCCATAGTAACCAAAACAGTATGTTACTGGTCTAAAAACATATGCATTGACCAATGGAACAGAATACAGAAACCAAAATCAAATGCACACACCTACAATGAACTCATTTGCGACAAAGGTGCCAGGAACATACACTGGGGAAAGGACAGTATTGTCAGTAAACGTTACTGGGGAAACTACATATCCATATGCAGAAGAAAGAAACCAGACATCTGTCTCCCACCATATACAAAAACAAAATCAAAATATAATAAAGGCTTAAAGCTATATCCTCAAACTATGAAACTACTACAAGAAAACTTCAAGGAAACTCTGCATGACATAGGTCTGGGCAAAGATTTCTTGAGTAATATCCCACAACAACAGGCAATTAAAGCATGAATGAATACATGGCTTCTGCACAGTAAAGGAAACAATCAACAAAGAGAATAGACAAATCCCAAATGGGACAAAATATTTGCATACTACCCATCTGTAAAGGGTTAATAACCAGAATATATAAGGAGCTCAAACAACTCCATAGAAAAGATCTAAAATCCAATTTAAAATGGGCATAATATTTGTTTCTTTTAAATTTTTTATATTTATTTTGTTTCTTTTTTTGCCTTCAATCAACTCACACCATTTTTTGTTTTGTTTTTTCATTTTTGTATTTTTCTATTTATCTCACTTCATTTTTTAATGGGCAAAATATTTGAATAGGCATTTATCAAAAGAAAACATACAAATGGCAAATGGCCACATGAAAATGTACTTAACATCATTGATCATCAGATAAATGCAAATCAAAAGTATAAAGAGATGTCATCTCATCCCAGTTAAAATGGCATTTATGCAAAAGACAGGCAGTAACAAATGCTGGTGAGGATATAGTGAAAAAGGAATCTTTGTACACTGTGGTGGGAATGTAAATTAGTACAACCACTCTAAAGAAAATTTTGGAGTTCCCTCAGAAAACTAAAAACAGAGCTACCTCAAAATCCAGCAATCCCCCTACTGGGTATATAGCCAAAAGAAAGGAAATCAATATTTTGAAGAGATCTCTTCACTCCCACATTTGTGCAGGTTTGTTCACAATAGCCAAGATTTGGAAGCCACCATATGTCCATCAATAGATGAATAGATAAAGAAAATGTCATACATATACATAAGGGAGTACTCTTCAGCCATCAAAAAGAAACAGATTCAGTCATTTGCAACAACATGTATTGACCTGGAGGCAATTATATTAAGTAAAATAAGCCAAGCACAGAAAGACCAAAGTCAGATGTTCTCAATTATTTTGGGATCTAAAATCAAAACAATTGAAGACATGGAGAGAGAGAATAGAAGGATAGTTACCAGAGGCTGAGAAGGGTAGTCAGGGAGTGAGGGGGAAGTGGGGATAACTAATGGATATGAAAAACCATTATAATTAATGAATAAGGTGTAGTAGTGGATAGCACAATAGGGTGACTCTAGTCAGTAATAATTTAATTTTTCATTTTAAAATAATGATAATATACATAGATAATTTGTAACATAAAGGATAAGGGGATTAATACCCTATCTTGCATGATGAGATTATTACGCATTGCATGCCTGTATCAAAATATCTCATGCACCCACTATGCACCCACAAAATTTAAAATAAAAAGTAAAAAAATAAATAAAAGTTATATAGCTAATTTTAAAACCTCCCTTAAGTCTAAAATGTGCCTATGATGTTTTCTTTAGAGAACTTGATAAATGAGAAAGAACTTACTTAGACCTATTATCAGCCACATCAATTCCTACATGGTAACAAAACACACAGTTTCATGAATTGGATTTGTAGTCAATGCAGTAATCATTTTATTATTGTTATAATATTATAAAATTGAATAAAACATCTGGAAATGTTTGAATACAATAAAACATCTAACAGAGAGATCACTAGTCATCCAATGTTTATTGAGTGCCCATAACCACAAATGCCTAAATATAGAAAGCTTGTATAAGGTAATTCATTATCTATTTATTCTAAAGAGAATATCCACAAATTGTAGACTTTGATTATGTATTCTTGTGGTAGCATATTTGAAGCAGCAAATATTTATTTATATCATTTAATACATTTTAAAGCCTATGCATGTACATATTTTATGCATATAATTTACCACATTTATATTTTATATATACTTTTTTCATTGTCAAATTCATTGAAATAATTTTATCCAAACTTTTCATATGAATATCCATCACCATTAGAGCCACTGCATAGAAATCTAGTACCTTTGTGGCAAATGTTTCCTAATGGAGATTCAGATATTTAGGTCTAACTCAGTTAGTGAACCTAGAACACCACTCACCAATAAACATTAATGGGAAAGAATCCTACTTCTAGTTCTCAATTCTGCAAATATCCTCAGAATTCGCAGTCCTGTGATTACAGAGAAGTTGGAAAAGAAAAGGAAAATGGAGGCCTAAGATGATTCTGAAAACTCAAACCTTGAAGATGGTGCAGATGACTGAGAAAATAGAAGTGAGGAAGGGAACTCTTCTTGGGTGAAGGCAGTGTCCACAGTTCTAGAGTTAAGTTTGACATGGCCCTGGGTCAGTCTAAGATAGTAGAAGAAATCATACTGCCTACATAAAGTTCCTTTGTTGAGAAATAAAACATAATCCCTTCTTTTCGATTTTCACACAAGTCCTGTCCTCATGCACATTACTTCTGTGAATCTTCATTATAGTCAAATTGGTATAGATTTAAGTAAGATCTTATTTTATGTAACACCACTCCTCAGCAAGATAAGCCAACCTACAGCCCATGTAGAAATGCAATGAGATGATATCTCCATTAAGTTGAAATCCTCTAGAGTAAAACAAAACATACAACTCAGAGACATATGAAGAAACTGGAATATTTTCTTGTGCTCAAAGCCAAGACAGAATTTCAGTATGTAAGTGTCCACTTCTATTAAATGTTACTGAGAACTGGAGGAAAATGATCAGGGAACCATTAAAATGGGAGTTTCTTAAGGGGGGAGCCTACGTGATATTTATTTGAGTATTCCAAAGTGTCCACCAGAGAGTAAACCCTAGGTAAAATTGAGGACAAGAAAAAATGTATCTTTTTTTCATTTTAAAGGCTGAGACTGTTATGAAGACTTGTTTTATTCTTTTCATTTTGAATCTACCTCAAGGCCTAACTTCATCAGTGCATAAGACAGTAATTACCTTTATGTCTTGTCAGTAATTTTTATGTCTTGTCAGTAGTTTTAAAAAGAGTTGACTTTCCTAATAGGTTTGATTAAACTTTCCACATACTAGGTTTTTTATGTGAATATTTTTTCCAAGTTCACGTTGGGTGGATCAAAACATAATTAGATGCAATTAGTTACTAAATGCTAAACTTAATCTCCAAAAATTTGTTTCTTAAAAAATTCTAGCTTAATCCCTAAAAATACGTTGCTCATTTATTGCAGAGTAGATATTTCACGTGTACAAAAGTTCTTACCTACTGTATTATCAAATTTACATGGGGAAGGTGATAACATTTATGATTATTTTGTATTTTAATACATATATTTCCATGATGAAACATATGCACATTTCTTGAATTAATGACCCAATTTTACTGTCACTTTCTAAATGTTAAGTAATTTTATCACAGTCAACATATGCTGATAGGTATGTATTTGCAGATAAAGAGCAAATAAATCTGAATGGTGTGGCTTTAACGCCAAAATTATTCTTCCATACCTGCATCCTCACATCATAAAATGTCACAACAGAAATGACCCATGTTAATGGCAACACTACTGGGAGCTGTGCCGAAAAGAATTCTACAAGAGCAACACAACGATTGCAAGTACCATAGAGTTTAACAATGCTGTCACAAAGTTGTTTGATTTCCATTATATACATACAATCAGGATTGACTTAATTATGTAAGCCTCCTTCTTTTGTTCACAATTAATATTTATTATATTTTAAGAGTAAAACTCATTTTCTGAAAAAAATGCATTCAGGTTTCGGACTTATTGAATTAAAGCACTTACCTTATTGAATCAATTATTGAGGACCAAAAGTAGGAAGCGGTAAAATTAAAAGCTATGTGCTTTCTATTATGCTCATTAAAATTTAAATAAAGTTTCCATTCTAGCTAATAAATGTGAGGATATAATTGATAAATACTGGCTTTCTGACATTTTTATGTCAACAAGACATTTATTACTCATAAAATGAATTTTTAAAACAAATATTCCATTTTGGTGATAGTGATATCATAAGAATCCGTTTCAGTATGTCACTAGTGGTTACTATATCGGAATAGTTTAAGGAAATATCTAAGCATGTGAAAGCCTTAGACCGTAATTCATTTCATTTAACAACAATAACAATAACAATCTACTGCATGTCATATGATTCACATTATATTATTTCTAATACTTTTTTAATTTAAATTTTAAGTTCAGTAGCACGTGTGCAGGTTTGTTATATAGGTAAACTTGTATCATGGGGGTTTGTTGTACAGATTATTCTGCCACTCCAACATTAAGCCTAGCATCCGTTAGTTATTTTCCTGATGTAATTCTTCTAACAACCAAGTTAGTTTTGGAATTATCACCCTTAATTTTACATATTGAACTTAGAGCTAAAACAGGTGAAGTAACTTGTGCAAGGTCAAAGGCGTACAGAAGAGTTGGAATATAAGCCTGTATCTGCGTGATTCAAAAGCCATGTTCCTTCAACCCAGTTCAGTGCACCCTTCCAGTATTATTTATTGGATTGTTTCTTTGAAATATTTTCATTCTTAGATGCAATTCCATTAAATAAGATACCATAATGGTTATGCATAAGAGAGAAGGATATAACATTTTTAATTTTCATTTCCTTTTTTTTTTTTATTTTTTGAGATGGAGTTTCACTCTTGTTGCCCAGGCTAGAGTACAGTGGTGCGATCTTGGCTCACTGCAACCTCCACCTCCTGGGTTCAAGCGATTCTCCTGCCTCAGCCTCTCAAGTAGTTGGGATTACAGGTGCCCACCACAGGGCTCAGCTAATTTTTTGTATTTTTAGTACAGACGGGGTTTCACCATGTTGGCCAGGCTGGTCTCAAACTCCTGACCTCAGGTGATCCACTCGCCCCGGCCTCCCAAAGTGCTGGGATTACATGCGTGAGCCACCGCACCCAGCCCAGGATATAAAATTTTTAAGGATAAAAGTGAAAATCAAAAGTGGAACTAAATTTACATACAAGGGGATATGAGTTGCTTTTTCTAAGTGTATTTATTTTGGTGAATTAACTATTTGTTTAAAAACTCAATGGAATTTAAAAATAAGAGTTATAATAGTTTTTTATTCTTGTGATGGTCTACTTTTTAGTTACAATGTAGGGCAGAAGATGTTGATATTCTGCTTTTGTTTTAGTTTTATACTACACAAATTATAAATTTTTAAAAAATTTATTATTTTCAATGAAAATTAATTACATCATAAAAATGATAACAATTATAAACAAGTGAAATTGTATCAAAAGATGTTAGATATGATATTGGTAAGCTCAAGCTGCCATTAGAAAATACCACAGGATAAGTGGCTTAAATACGACATTTGTTCTTTCACCATTCTGGATGCTATAAGTTCAAGATCAAGGGACCAAAAATTTGGTTTTAGGTGAGGCCTCTTTTCCTGGCTTGTAGATGGCCATCTGTCCACTGTGTACTCACATAACATTTTCTCTATGCTGAGAGAGAGAGAGAGAGACAGAGAGAGAGAGAGAGAGAGACAGACAGAGAGAGAGAGAGAGAGAGAGAGAGAGATCTGGCATCTCTTCCTCTTCTTTAAAGGACATCCATCCTATTGGATTAGGGCCCTACATTTAACCTTAATAACATCCTTAAAGGCCTTATCTCCAAATAAAATGACATTGGGGGTTAGTATTTCAACATATGAATTTGGGATAGGGCACAATTCAATCCATACCAGACACAAATGACAAGAAATATATTACTGCAAATATATCCACACAAAATTTATTATAAAATATAACATCCAATTACATAATACTTCTTCATAATATAATACATATGGTATTGCTATGGTCTAAATTATACCCCTCCACAAAGTTCACATGTTGAAACTCTAAATTTCAGTACCTCAGAATGTGACTGTATTTGGAGTTAGGGTCTTTAAAAAGATAACTAATGTAAAATGATGTAATTAGAGTGGTACCATATCCAGTTTGGCTTGTGTCTTTACAAGAAGATGAAATTTGAATACACAGAAAGACACCAGGGACACGGGCACACAGAGGAAAAACTATGTGAGGATACAGCCAGAAGAGGTTATCTGCCAGCAAACAGGGAAGCCTCAAAAGAAACCAACCCTGATAATATCTTGATCTTGGACTTCTAGCCTCCAGAACTCTGAGAAAAAAAATTTACGTTGTTTGCTCCAACTTGACCCTCTCATTTGTTACACTCTCCTTCCTGAAATGAAATTTTTTCACCCTTTCTTTTACCACTTTTATATTTCACAGCATTTTCTTCATTCTTATATAAATGTCCCGCGAAACAATTTCCACGTTTTACTCCTTATACCACACAAATTCAAAAGGTAAATCTCTGTGAAAGAAAATGTTAAAAAATAAATATTTAATGAACATTGGCCTCATTCCAAGTTCCCAGTGATCCTGGGTGTTAGAAATTCCAGATGAATGAGATGCAGTTTCTGCCCTTATGATGCTCACAGATTTGTGGGATTCACTGACTCAGGGATAAGTCAGTGGAGTTGAAAGTGATCTACAAAATTCCACATAGCTGTGTTATTTCCTTAACTGATAAAACTGTTCTCATTCTCCCAACTAGATTGAGTGGAGAAGGATACAGAGAAAACGCAAAATTGCATCTCCATGTATCTTTAGGTCTTCTACCCAAAGAATCTCTTTACAGAAATTCTGTTATTTGTGATTAACAGTCAAAATTTCACCCCCACCTATCCATGCCAGAGGGCACCTGAGAAAAGGTAGACTCATTGTCAAATAAATACCGTTTTAACTGCAGGTGTTTTTACTTTCATGATTACCTTCTAAAGCCGTGCATCTAATATTTATATTTTTCATTTGATATTTTATATAGAAGGCTTCCTCAAATTGTGTAAGAACTCTCAGAACTAGGATAATCTATGCTGGATTTGGGCTTACATGAGATAGGGAGAGGGACTCCTATATTTGTACATGAAGGTCAGTGACTGCATTTCTGGATACTTGTTCTTTTTTTGCTGTGCCTCCTCTCCACCTGAAATGTCTGTGTCATGTGGACATATGCTGCTGATGTCTGAGACAGGGATCTTCTGTCTCTGCCCTTAGGCCCGTCAAGGACCCAAGATGTCTCCTATAACTGACTCAGCCACTCCCTAGTCCTCATATATTTGTCATTCCTATTGCGGCATCAGGGCCAGCCAACTGACACTCTTCTGTGTCTCCAGTGGGGTCCCTCTGACATCCCAACACAGAAACCGCCATGACAAGCTGCCTGGATCTTGATTCAGTCACCTTAAGTGATTTAGAAACCTCTAGCTACCTTGTAATCCACAAGGAACTAAGCCAATTTTGCCTTATTACCATGATATTGAGAACCTGAGAAATGAAAGAAAATATTTTGTTAAGTAACATGTCAATGTTTTAATACATAGTATCACCAGGGACTCAAAAATCCTGATTTGGAAACAAAAAACTGAATGTCAAATCTTTAATTTGTATTCCTGCTATAAGAGTATTCTTCTTGCCCTCCATCTCTATTCCCGCTAGGACAGATGAACATCTCTGAGCAACTATGGAGCAGATTCCGTAAACAAAGAAGCAAAAGAGAAAATCACAATAATATACCTAAAAATATATTAATTATATTACATAATTACAGGTAATAAATGCCATTTTAATTGTATAGGAGCATGGAAGAGGGAGTAATAACATGTTCAACTCAATGCTAAATAAATTACCGCCTATGGATGTGGGATGTTTCAGTGTACAAGGATGTTGCAAGTGCAGGCTAAAGAAACAATGTAAATTCACCAGTATTCTTCTCAGAATGTAAATAAATGTACATTGTTTTCCATTTCTTGGTGACTTGCCATTTAATTTTGCAGAGGAACACAGATATTATGATGACAATTATTTTCCTATATTTTACATCAACCATTTAAAATTCCTTTTGCCTGCCGACTACTTTAATATTAAAAGACTTTACATATGCAGACTAAAAGTCCACAGTACCCATAAATTGAGATGATACTAATAATAGTCTAAGAAATAAAGCTTGTTGGTTTCAACCCTTTTTAGCTAAATGGATTTATATATTTGCTGTAGACCAGGATTTTCAAAATGAGGTAATGTATCAGAAATATCAGCATCACCTTGAAACTTGTTATAAATGAAAATTAACTTTGAAAAACTCAGTGGGTAAGGGTCAGTAAACTGCTGTTTTAACAGGCCCACTCAGTGATTTTGATGCATGATAAAGTATAAGAATGATTGCCTTAGATTAAAAATCTAATATATCATAAAATGCTTATTGGCTATTAAGAATTACATATTTTCAAAATGTGTGAGATATATATACTTTACCATACATATATATGTGTGTGTGTGTGTTTATATACATATATATTTGGTTAAGAAGAAAATAATATCAAATTCTATCTATCTGCTCATTTATCTAACTATCCAAGCCAGAGTTACAGGCTCATATGAGCACATCCAGGCACTTACCTGAGAAAGTACAGAAGTGAAGAATGTTGCAAATGAAGTTGAATTACCCTTTTTTCATGGTTATCTACGGGTAAAGATTGACTTGAATTAATTCCAGGTGGCATTTTCCACTCAAATGGAGCAGCACATCATAAATAGTCTTATTAAATTTGGAAAAGTCATTCTGTCTGGAAAACTTTTGGGGTGGCGAGGTTGATGAGTAGAGTTGCATTTTATATACATCCCTATGAGAAAAGACTTGAAATTAAAACAGTCTCAAAATGTTATACTATGGGGAAAATGTTCAATTCAATAACTAAATAAAATTCTATTAAAATCAACTAAGTAAGAAACTCCATAATACACTTCACTAGGCTACCATTTGTTGGTCAAAAAAAGATTTGTTAAATATTATCATAGATTTCCAGTATCTCATCTAAACACACATAATTATCTAATGCTGTAACTGTCAAATCTGAAGTATTAGATTATGAATAGATTGGATCTTGAGAAATAGAATACAGATTGAATTTAAACCCATCACCTACTAGCTGAGTGAGTATGGCAAGCTACCTAAACTCACAGAGCTCAATTTTGCATGATACAAATTGGAGATAAGAAGGTCTATAATAGTTTCCAAGATAGATTTCAAGTGTTTATCACACATGTATATACAAAAATAATATATACACATTTTCTCAGTATTTGTATTTTAATGCTTAGAAGGGCACATCCTGCACATTGGCTTAATAAGCAGGGATTTTCATTTTAAAGATAAAGCCCACAGATAATATATACTCTTCTGTTCTTTAAATAAGATACTGCAACCTCTAATTCCTAGTAATACTGCACAAGGTTGTGATGCATACTGACTTTTAATGAAGTTAAAAATTACCACTATTCTTGCTGTCTATAATTTATTAAATATCTCACACCACATTGTCTAATTGTTAGCAATGAGAGTAACAGATGTATCACTTGCTTAGATTGACAAATAAAGTATCCGAGGCCGTTTTGAATGGCAGTTACCCACTTTGGTAGATAGGAAGTTCATACAGAAGAAAATGCATTCCACTGGGCAAGAAATAGACTACCACTGCTCAAAACATGGCTCTTCCACTTATTGCATGACATTATAAAAGTTACTTGACTTTTCTGTTCCTTAGTTTCCTCATAAGTAATGGATATGATAGAGCTAGTGTATCCTGAAGTCACCAGCAAAGAAACAAATATTTTATGGAGAAAATTAACACCACTATTGGTCAAGATTAATGCAAATGAAAAGGAACAATAAGCAATAAAAATAGACACTCAGGGATCCCAGGTATTATAGTTGTAAGACACAGGGTTGTTTTTGTTTTTTGTTTTTTGTTTTTTTTTGATACAGCAGTTTTATTGTGCTGGGGGATTCCTCTGCCTCTGGTCAGTTTGGACTCTCCAAAGCCCAAAGGCTGGATTGGCTAAGTCACCCAAACAGCAGAGATGGCAGCCGGCCCCTCCACCCAGGAGTTCTGTCCCAGGTAGGTGCAACATTGCTACCATTTGCTGGCTACAATTCCAAGCCAGTGGGTCCTTTCCTGTCAGGTGCTATGGAAGGGGGTCTGCAGACTGTCACTACTTCGCACCCTGGATTCAGCTCCGCTCCTCAGGATATGTATGGGTGTCTAACCTCCCACTTTGCCAGAGTTTCAGTTACTTTTGCTGGGAGGACTGGAAAGCCAGAGTATCTAAAGCTTCTAGGTCTCCACACATGCTTGAGTGGCTGCTATGCTGAGACCCCACAGAGCTCAGTGAAGACACAGGTTTTAAACTAACCATATGTACTATGTTCAAAATTGGTAACTTTGTCATGGAACAATAAACTATATAAAATGTGACTAATGGAGCATTCACAAATAAAAATCTGAATAAATAAAATTAAGAAAGCAATGGATGAGCTTAACAGTAGATTAAATCAAATAAAACAAAATTACTGCAATGAAATATAGGTCATAGAATAGCATTCATACTGCAACATTTGAGAAAATAAAAATCATCCTACCTGCAAGACTAAAGATGCAAAATAAAGAACAATAATGTTGATAAACATTTAGGCAAATATGAACTGATTAAAAACAATAATTAAACAAAAGTAATACTATTAAACATTATTAAATTATTGTTTAATAACTCCATATTTGCCTATATATAGTTTAACTATATTCCTTTTGCTCTTACATATATATTAATATGTTAAAGGATTTTGTTGATTTTTCAATTGTGAGAATCCCCTACTTTGGAGATTGAAAATATTCAAAAGGCTAACCCATCACTATCACCAGCAAACATGCAGTAAAATGATTAACAAATAAAACTTTTAAAAATAAGAATTGTAGAATATCTCATTATTGTTATACTAGTGTGCAAAAGGAAGAATTCAAAGAACACAACTAGAATGAATTATTATACCCATTTTCATTTTAATAGTTAGCTTGAATCTAAAGTCAAGTTTCTATGACTTTATTGGACACTGTTGACAGTATGAATGGGCAGGATGCCCAGAAATGGAGGTGACACTTCATTTTAATACTATTTAATACTATTAAATTTATCAGTGAGCTTGCCAGCAGCTCAAAGCTGCAAGAGAATAGCATGCTATGCTATATATATGTGTATATACACATACATATATAAGTATATATGTATATATACACATACATATATACTTATAT
Organism: Rhinopithecus bieti; assembly: GCF_001698545.2. Taxonomy (NCBI): domain Eukaryota; kingdom Metazoa; phylum Chordata; class Mammalia; order Primates; family Cercopithecidae; genus Rhinopithecus; species Rhinopithecus bieti. The sequence continues at coordinate 59,200 of NW_016824181.1, forward strand.
ATGTAATATATACATATATAAGTACATATGCACACATATATGTGTATACATACATATATGTACACATACATGTATAGAGACTTATATACACGTATGTATACATATATGTATACTATATATGTATGTACGCACATATATGTGTGTGTGTGTGTGTGTGTGTGTCAAATGTTCCTGAATCAAGCTGGGTAAACATCCTGCAAAGAAAGGTGAAATATTATTAATAAAACATAATTTGGAAATGTGCTTTCTTGAAAATGATGAGTTTTAAACTGACTCTCTATTGCCAAATACACGAGTTGGTGAATATGATTAATGAAATTAGAAATACATAACAACATTAATATAATACTAATTAAATTTTTTAATAATAGCTAAGATTTACTGAAGACTTACTAGGTTGTAAAGTCTGCTCTGACATGCATTAAATATATTATCTCATAAATGTTACAGCAACTGTTTTGGTTAGGTATTACTATTATCTCCTTTTTTACAGATGAGAAAATGGAGGCATAGAGGAAATATTTTCCTCATTTCAGATCCTCTTGTTATGAAAGATAAAACATTCTACTGGATGGATTTGATTTTCTATAAGATTCTACGTATTATACTAAATGAGAGGCTCTGGGATGGAATAGTTAGCTTTGGAACAAGCTTTCCTTAAGCTTCCCCTTAAGCTTCCTGACTGGCATTCTAGGATGTGTTATTTGTATGTGGCAGCTGCAGGAAGCTTCATGCTAGAGTGGAATCCTGGAATAGCACCTATATGTACTGCAATTACTTCTCTCAGAATAAGTGGGACTTCCAGTACAATTCAAATGACTCTATGATTAGTTGCTTAGAGATCTTCCCAGCGGTGTTTATAGAAAATGTTATTCCTACAATTCACCGAGCTTGAAAAGAATAGACTATAATATTTACTATATTTTCTGTGATTATCTCTGAAACATAAACTGTGTTTTCTTGTCTATTTCAAGGGTTACTTCTATCTTCTGCTGATTTGGGGAAGAGATAAAAAGAAATAATACCTAAGGGCTTCTACGAACTGAAAAAGGACTGGTGCCCAAAGTCATTAATTATAAAGGAAGTGCAAATTAAAATCCCAATGAGATATTATCTCATGGCTGTTAGATTGACTTATAAAAAATATGAACAATAACAAGTGTTAGAGAAGATGTGGAGAAAAGGCAATGCTTGCACACTTCTGGTAGGAAAGGTAAATTAGTACAGCTGTATAGAAAACATTATGGAGGATCCTCAAAAAATTAAAAATAAAACAAGGTGGCCGGGCGCGGTGGCTCATGCCTGTAATCCCAGCACTTTGGGAAGCCGAGGCGGGCGGATCACGAGGTCAGGAGATTGAGACCATCCTGGCGAGCATGGTGAAACCCCGTCTCTACTGAAAATACAAAAAAATTAGCCGGGCGTGGTGGCGGGCACCTGTAGTCCCAGCTTCTAGGGAGGCTGAGGCAGGAGAATGGCGTGAACCCGGGAGGCGGCAGAGCTTGCAGTGAGTGGAGATCACGCCACTGCACTCCAGCCAGGGTGACAGAGAGAGACTCCGTCTCAAAATCAATCAATCAATCAATCAATCAATCAATCAATCTAGGGTTTTCTAAGCATAAAATCATATCATCAGTGAAGACAGAAAGTAAGACTTCTTTCCTTATTTGGATGCCTTTTGTTTCTTTCTCTTGTCTGCTTGCTCTGAAAAGGACTTCCCATACTATTTGGAATAGGAGTGGTCAGAGTGGGCATCCATGTTTTGTTCTAGTACTCAAGGGAAATGGCTCCAGCTTATGCCCATTCAGTATGATGTTGGCTGTCATAGATGGCTCTTGTTATTTTGAGGTATGTTCCTTTGCTGGTGACTCTGTCGAGATTTTTTATCATGAAGGGATATTGGATATCATTGAAGGCTTTTATCACATCTATTGAGATGATTACAGTTTTTGTTTTTAATTCCTTATATATCGTGAATCACATTGATTAATTAATGTGTGTTGAATCAAACTTGCATCCCAGGAATGAAGCCTACTTGATCATGGTGAATTAGCATTTTGATGTGCTACTGGATTCAGTTTTCTAATATTTTATTGAGGATTTTTACATCTATGTTCATCAGGAATATTGGCCTATGGTTTTCTTTGTTCATTGTGTCTCTGCCAGGTTTTGGTATCACAGTGATGCTGGCTTCCAAGAGTGTGTTAGGGAGGAGTCCTTCCTCCTTGATTATTTGGAATAGAATCAGTATAATTGTTAACAGCTCTTCTTTGTATATCTGGTAGAATTTGGCTGTAAATTCTTTTGGTCCATGGCTTTTGTTAGTAGGTTTTTTATTACTGATTTAATTTTAGAAATCAGTATTGATCTGCTCAGGGATTCAATTTCTTCCTGATTCAATCTTGAGAGGTTGTGTGCTTCCAGGAATTTATCCACATTCTCTAAATTTTCTAGTTCGTGTGCACAGAAGTGTGAATAAACATCTCTTAGGATCCTTTGTATTTTTGTGGGATCAGTTGTAATGCTACATTTAGTGATTTTGATTGTGCTTATTTGTACATTCTCTCTCTTTGTATTAGTCTAGCTAGTAGTCTATCAATCTTGTTTATCTTTTCAAAAAACCAAGGTTTGGTTTTGTTGATTCTTTGCATATATTTTTGAGTTTCAAATTCATTCAGTTCTGCTCTTATTTTAGTAATTTATTTTATTCTGCTAGCTTTTGGGTTAGTTTTCCTAGTTTTTCTTTTTTTTAATTATAATTTAAGTTCTAGGGTTCATGTGCACAACGTGCAGGTTTACTACATATGTATACATGTGCTGTGTTGGTTTGCTGCACCCATTAACTCATCATTTACATTAGGTATTTCTCCTGATGCTATCCCTCCCCCATACTCCCACCCCACAACAGGCCACAGTGTGTGATATTCCCCGCCCTGTGTCCAAGTGTTCTCATTGTTCAATTCCCACCTATGAGTGAGAACATGCAGTGTTTGGTTTTCTGTCCCTGCGATAGTTTGCTCAGAATGATGGTTTCCAGTTTTATTCATGTCGCAACAAAGGACATGAACTCATCCTTTTTTGATGGCTGCATAATATTCCATGGTGTGTATGTGCCACATTTTCTTAATCCAGTCTATCACTGATGGACATTTGGGTTGGTTCCAAGTCTTTGCTATTGTGAATAGTGCTGAAGTAAACATACGTGTGCATGTGTCTTTATAGCAGCATAATTTATAATTCTTTGGGTATATACCCAGTAACGGGATCGCTGGGTCAAATGGTATTTCTAGTTCTAGATCCTTGAGGAATTGCCACACTGTCTTCCACAATGGTTGAACTAGTTTACAGTCCCACCAACAGTGTACAAGTATTCTTATTTCTCCACATCCTCTCCAGCACCTGCTGTTTCTTGACTTTTTAATGATTGCCATTCTAATTGGTGTGAGATGGTATCTCATTGTGGTTTTGATTTGCATTTCTCCGATGGCCAGTGATGATGAGCATTTTTTCATGTGTCTGTTGGCTCTATAAAAGTCTTCTTTTGAAAGGTGCCTGTTCACATACTTTGCCCACTTTTTGATGGGGTTGTTTGATTTTTTCATGTAAATTTGTTTAAGTTCCTTGTACATTCTGGATATTAGCCCTTTGACAGACAGGTAGATTGCAAAAATTTTCTCCCATTCTGTAGGTTGCCTTTTCACTCTGATGGTAGTTTCTTTTGCTGTGCAGAAGCTCTTTAGTTTAGTTAGATCCCATTTGTTTATTTTGGCTTTTGTTGCCATTGCTTTTGGTGTTTTAGTCATGAAGTCCTTGCCCATGCCTATGTCCTGAATGGTATTGCCTAGGTTTTCTTCTAGGGTTTCTATGGTTTTATGTCTAACATTTAAGTCTTTAATCCATCTTGAATTAATTTTTGT
>NW_016824181.1:65739-68593 GCF_001698545.2 Rhinopithecus bieti
AAAGGTGGAGGCGTTGTATTACCTGACTTCAAACTGTACTATAAGGCTACAGGAACCAAAATTGGATGGTACTGGTACAAAAATAGACACAAAGACCAACAGAACAGAACAAGAATCCAGAAATAAAGCTGTATGACTATAGCCATCTAATCTTCAACACAGTCAACAAAAATAAGCAATGGAGAAAGATTCCATATTCAATAAATGATACTATGATACTTGGCTAGTCATTTGCAGATGATTAAAAGTAGACCACTAACTTTCACCATATACAAAAATTAACTCAAGATGGATTAAAGATTTAAATATAAAGTCCCAATCTATAAGAATTCTAGAGGAAAACCTAGGAATCACCATTCTGGACATTGGCCTTGGGAAAGAATTTATGTCTAAGTCCTCAAAATCAATTGCAACAAAAAGAAAAAAGTGACAAGTGGGACCAGTTAAACTAAAGGACTTCTACACAGCAAAGGAAACTATTAACAGAGTAAACAAACAAGCTATAGAATGGGAGCAAATATTTGCAAACTGTGCATCTGACAAAGGTCTAATATCCATAATCTATAAGGAACTGAAACAGTTCAAAAGCAAAAAATAACCCCATTAAAAAGTGGGCAAATAACATAAACAGATGCTTTTGAAAAGGAGATATATAACTGGCCAACAAACATATGAAAAAGTGCTCAACGTTACTAAACATCAGAGAAATGCAAATCAACATCACGGTGAGATACCATCTCACGCCAGTCAGAATGGCTATTACAAAAAGGCAAAAACAAGAGATGTTTGTGAGGCTGCAGAGAAAAGTGAATGTTTAAATACTATTGGTGCAGCACACCAACATGGCACAAGTATACATATGTAACAAACCTGCATGTTGTGCACATGTACCCTAGAACTTAAAGTATAATAAAAAAATAACAAAAAAATAAATACCATTGGTGGAAATGCAAGTAAGATCAGCTACTGTGGAAAGCAGTTTGGAGATTTCTCAAAGAACTGGAAACAGAAATACCATTCAACCCAGCAATCTCATTGCAGGGTACATATCCAACAGAAGATAAATCATTCTACCAAAAAGCCATATGCACTTCTGTATTAATCACAGCATTATTCACAATAGCAAAGACATAGAATCAACCTAGCTCCCCATCAATGGTGGAGTGGATAAAGAAAATGTGGTACATATACACCATAGAATACTATGAAACCATAAAAAGAATGAAATCATGTCATTTGCAGCAACATGGATGCAGCTGGACCATTATCTTAAGTGAATAAACACAGGAACAAAAAAACCAAATACCGCATACTCTCTCTTGTGGGACCTAAATATTGGGTACTCATGAACAAAAAGATGGCCACAAAAGGCACTCAGGACTAATAGAAGGAGACATGAGGGAAGGCAACAAGTGTCGAAAAACCAACTGTTGTGTACTGTGCTCTTTATTTGGGTGACAGGATTATTTGTATTCCAAACTTCAGCATCACACAATATATGCATGTATATTACACATGTACCCCTGAATCTAAAATAAAAGTTGAAATTATTAAAAAATAAGTGCCTGTAATCCCAGCACTTTGGGAGGCCGAGGCAAGTGGATCACGAGGTCAGGAGTTCTAGACCAGCCTGGACAACATAGTGAAACCCTGTCTCTATGAAAAATGCAAAAATTAGCCGGGCATGGTGGCATGCCCCTGTAGTCTCAGCTACTGGGGAGGCTGAGGCAGAACTGCTTAAGCCTGGGAGGCAGAGGTTGCAGTGAGCTGAGATTGCGCCACTACACTCCAGCCTGGGTGACAGAGAGAGACTCCGTCTCAAAAATAAAATAAAATAAAATAAAAACAAATAAATAATAACAACAAAATAATAAATATAAATCTAAAATTAAAACATTAAAATAAAGCTACCACATAATCTACCTATCCCAATACCGGGTATCTAAAGTAAATGAAATCAGTATATTGAAAAGATATAATCACTCCTAGGTTTATTACAGCATTATTCACAATAGCCAAGATACGGAATCAACCTAAGTGTCCATCAACAGATGAAAGGATAAAGAAAATGAAACACTCCTCAGCCTTAAAAGAGTGAAATCCAGTAGTTTTGACAACATGGATGAACCTGAAGGACATTATGCTAAGTGAAATAAGCCAGGCATAAAAAGATGAATGTTACATGATCTCACTCATACATTTTATCTAAAAAAGTTGAATTCATTGAAGCTGAGAGTGAAATGGTGGTTATCAGAGGCTAAAGGTTCAGGGACCCGAGAGATGTTGGTCAAATTATACAAGGTTGCAATTATACAAGAGAAATAAATGATAAATACTTAAGATGATGAATATGTTAATTATCTTGATTTAATTATTCCACACCATACATGTATATACCATATTAATACTGTGTACCCTATAATTATATATGATTGCCATTTGTTCAAAAAATTGATAAAATCCCATAAGTCATCTAATTCATTAACTAGATCCCAAAATATGTTTATGAAGAAGAGTTCTTGTAAAAGACAAAATATAACTTAATAAAATTTTCATAGCCTTATAAAACAGAAAACAGACTAAGAATTAATCAATAAATAGGAAATCCCCTCAAATAATTCCTTTGTCTTCTGCTCTTCTGCTTGTATATATCTTAGAAATCAACAAATGAACTGGGCCTTATTTTCTATTGCTGTGAAGTGGTGTTTCTAAAGAGTGAAATTATCCAAGGTCCACATCAACAAAGAGCATATCTGACAATCTCTATCTTCAGGTTCAAGAAAGAAGATGCACAAACATTTCAAAAAATGTTTCAATAACAAATGATTTTATGATGAAAACTATAAATTTTCAG
>NW_016824181.1:70915-75139 GCF_001698545.2 Rhinopithecus bieti
GATCCATCATCTTCCTTTGATGTTTCACTTTCATCCAAGTGCAAATTTTCAGGCAGTACTTCCACTCCTAAAATTCAAATTAGTTTGTTTAAAAAAAAAAAAAGGGCTACTAGGAGTAAAATATTCTGTCAGTTATTGTTATTTGTATGCAGACTAACAGAACCCATTCTACAAATCATTCTATGCTCTCAAAGAAATTCTGAGTCAATTTACTGTATCTTAAAATAAACAATGAAAATACATTTACTTTTAAGTACCTAAGAGAAACATTTTAACAATAGGTGGATTTCAATACATAAAAGTTACATTTTCTTCTTGCCATAATGGTATGTGAAAATATTCCCTGAAGTGGAATCTTTCATTTTTTATTACATTAGTAAAATGTATTGACAATCTTCAGCATTATGTATTAGAAAAAATGTAATCTCATCTGAATAAATTACACAAACACAATATTGGTTTAGATCCCAAATGACTTTCTCTCCAAATCAAGTACTTTAATAAAATAAAGCATTTTCAAGTTAAAGTAATTTTCAAGAATATAAAATGATTTCATCTTTTTTTCCAAAATATCTGGCTATATAATGGCACAATCACATACTCACTAAAACCTCATACTATTTAATTTGGTTTGGTCCATTCAATAAAAGAAAAAATGTTCAATATTACCTACATCCAGAGAATAAACATTTGAACAGTTAATTGCAAATAATAGTATGAAACTCACATATTTACCTGTGCTGACCTCTTTCTAAGACAGGAAACCTTGGCTACAGTTAGTTAGATAATGAAGAGACAAGTCCTTAGTTCCGCAGTTCCCAAACTGTGTGCAGAGAGTGCTTGGGATGTCACAGTTAATTTACAGAGGCTCCCCGGGTATTAACATTTTTGTTAAATATTACTGCAACATCTATTAGACAGCACATAAGTTACTACTCTTACATTTTTGTCCCAATGCATTTAATAAATGGAACTATGTGGTACATTTTGGCATTCGGAAAAGTGAATACTGAAACAGTAAGAGTGCTGTGAACCAAGAACATTAAAGAATCTCTACTACTGACCCTTGAAGACAACTCTCCACACAGATGATCCATTTAAAATTAGTGATGAATTCCCAATTTTCTTCATGAATTTCTTGTTACTTGCAAAAACCTAACTTTTAAATTAAAAGATATTAAGTAGATCATGTCATGGACTAATTTTGGAAAGTACACTATATATTTGCTACATACCAATAAATAAGTTTCCTTTTGCAGGTTCAGCATCATTGAATTTGCTAGTGGTGTGTGTCTTTTTAACTGAAGCAGGACGGGGTGATTTAGCATCCTGGTAGGGAGGCAAAACACCATCTCTAGTCTTGCTAAGATATTCATCCTTATCTACAAATGACACATTGGATCACAGTAAGCAAAACATGCATTCATGTATTTCCTTATACCATTATTTAACCTGAATTTATCTATTATCTATTGATGTATCTATCTATCTATGTATCCACCTATCAATGACAAAGTAAAAAAAAAAAAAAATTTAAACACCCACTGTACATCAGATAAGATGTCAAATAGGAAAGAGATAACATAAAAGTTGAAACAATTTTCTAAACTAAATGAATTTTTTTGGTAAGGCAATTGTTATGGTACATCAAAGTTAGTAGAGAATGAATAATGTTCAACTTTAGCATAAAAAAGAATATGAAAACATTTTAAATGTTTCTACATCCAAATAAATGAAATTATTACAGATACTGTTCAAATAAGACATAGGAAAAGAGTCACCAGAAAAGTAATTTCTTCCCTAGTTAACTCTCTGTAATATCACAGCTTGGTTATGAACTAATACCATTTTTATACAGATTTCAACCTCGATTTCATACATATATTAGGGTCTGCCACAGTGTAAATTTGAATCCAACCAAAGCCAGTGCTGACCAAGAAAAGCCAGTAGGTGTGACCTACGGCTAAGCCTCAAAATACATATGCAATTTACATATATTCATAGTCTTAACGCAGGACAGGTGGGTCCCAGAGTGGACCTTAGCCTGCAAGGGTTCTTGGCTTTGCCCAGGAAAGAATTCAAGGGCAAGCCAGAGGTAGAAGTAAACAGCTTAATTGAAGAGGCAGTGTTACATCTCCAGCAGTATTACAGCTCCATGACTGCCCTTGAAAAGCAGGGCGACCCCTAGGCAGAGAGTAGCAGCTCAGGGCAGTTTTGCTGTCATATTTATTCCCATTTTTAATTGCATGCAGATTAAGGGGCAGTTTATGCAGAAATTTCTAGGGAAAGGGTAGTAATCCTTAGGTCATTGCCATGTAAAGGGGCAGTAACTCCCAAATGTTGCCATGGCAATGGTAAATTGACATGGCACACTGGTAGGCATGTCTGATTGAACGCTGATTTTGCAGCCAGGTGAGGTGGCTCGTGCCTATTATCCCAGCACTTTGGGAGGTCAAGGCGGGCGGATCGCCTGAGGTCAGGAGTTAAGACCAGCCTGGCCAACATGGTGAAACCCCACCTCTAGTAAAAATAACAAAAATTAGCCAGATGTGGTGGCGCATGTCTATAGTCCCAGCTACTCGGAAGGCTGAGGCATGAGAATCTATTGAACCCACGAGGCGGAGGCTGCAGTGAGCCAAGATTGTGCTACTGCACTCCAGCTTGGGAGACCGAGGGAGACCCTGTTTCAAAAAAAAAAAAAAGGAAAAGGAAAAGGAAAAGAAAGCTGATTTTGCCCGCACTCTGTTTTAGCTAGTCCTCTATATGGTCCATTGTCCAAGCCCCACCCTGGTGTCAAGTCCCAGCTCCTAACTCAGTCTAATTCTGTCAAAAAAGCATAGACTCTGCAGTTAGAAAAATCTGACTTGAAAACTTGGCACCCCTATTCCTACTCACACTTAAACTGTGAGTATGTTATATAAATTATTTAAAACATGTATTTATCCATAAAATGAGACCAAAGTTTCTGAGCTCATGAGTTTGTTGTGAAGATTACTTTAAAGGCAATAACAAATATAAATGAGCTATTATATGCTAAGTTTCTTCCACTCTTTCATAACAGAGTCATTTAGAATTTGCTTGAGACTCTGTAGTCAATAGGTGTGCATTATTTCCAGAATGCTACACCACTATAGACTTCATAGAAGTGAGCCTTAGAGAACTCGATGACAAAATTGTCTGTGGTAGATGCATTAGGCTAAATGTCTTTAACTTACCATTAAATGATAAAAAGTTCCTAGTGGAATGCAAAGCCACATCTATACCCTTTCAACTAAACTCAATAATTCACTTTTTAAAAGAATTTTCAGATGAGCTATACTAAAATAATCATACTGCTTTACTTTTGGACACACTCGATGTATTTTAAGATTTTACCTTTATCAATCACATCATACCCTAGCACACACTAGCAAAGTGTGTGGGATCTGAGGCCTCAAATTTCATTAGAATTCCCCGGGATAAGCTGCTCACCCTCTCTACATATTCAGATTTTTAATTGGTAAAGCGAGATATATAAGGGCATCTAACTCAGAACTTCTAGGAGGACTAATTTAAAGGACAAATAGAAGGCACTTAGCAGAGCACCATACACCTGGGATTAAATATATATTAGAAATTATTACTATACATATTTCTAAAGATAATTTAGGATATTTAAGAATTATATTTTCTTTCTTTTGAAATATTTCCCCAAATGGACGCATTATTTTAACACATAGACATTATGCTTAATAATCTAACAAAAAGGTTTTATTTACTTATTTATTTTAAAGAATAACATTATTATTTATTGCCCAGTAATTAATCATTATTTTCTGGAAGTAAATTAGAAAGCACATAAAAGTGATAAAGCAATCACAACTACAGTGATAAGAGCAAATAATAATGAAGTAATATTAACAACAATAATTTCCATGTATTTGCAGTCTATGGTTCCTCACAAAAGCCCTTTTAAATAGGTAAAACAGATATTATCAGTATTCTGTTACTGTTCTGTCATGGACATTTTGCTTAATAAAAGATGGTAAATTTGAAAATTTGAGAATAAAAGATAAAATCATATGGCATAATAGTGTGGTTAGAACACAAATGAGAATTGCCATCCAGTTTGTGTGACTCTTCATAACTATTATGCTGTATAATCTGAAATCCTCCTCCTTGAAGTACAGTAGAATATAAAAATATTATGTCAATAATCGTCAAAAAAATTTTTTATTTTTTTTT
>NW_016824181.1:77192-85210 GCF_001698545.2 Rhinopithecus bieti
GGGAGTTATACATGATATAAATGATGAATTGATGGGTGCTGACGAGTTGATGGGTGCAGCACACCAACATGGCACAAGTATACATATGTAACAAACCTGCACGTTATGCACATGTACCCTAGAACTTAAAGTATAATAAAAATAAATAAATAAATAAATAAATAAATAAATAAAGAATATCAGTAAAGATCAAGATGCTCAAAGAACTTGCAGAAGATTAATGTGGCTTGAGTATAAAGGGGAAAAATTTCCAGAAATGAAAACTAAGCCACTTGCTAATGTGTGGTCTTGTAGGCTTCATCCACCTAGCAATGACATTCTATGGAAAGATTTTATACCTGGGAATTAAAGAAATGAATTTTCAGTTTGTAAATGGCGTGAGGGTAGGTTTGTGAAAAGGGAGACCATTGTAGGAGGAATGAGAACAGTTTAGAAACTCCTGCAACAATCCTGGAAAGGTTTTATGGCAGCTTGAATATTTGTAGTGGCAGTGGAGAGGGAGAAAAGTGAACGGATTTCTTAAATATTTAGGCAACAAAAGGGACAGGAATTGGTGGACTGGAAGTGGAGTGGGAGAGAGAAGACATTGCCAATGATGGCACTTAGGTTTCCGGATTTGGCACCTGTATGGACTACAGGCACAAACACAGAGATGGGGTATATAGAGAACAAAATTTCAGAGAGAGGACTTCAGTTTGGGATATGTTGTTTTGGGGGTGCCTATGGGAATGAATGATATCCAGAAGGCAGTTGGATCTGAATTTCTGAATCTCTGAGAGGAAACAAGGCTAGAGATATAGCCCATGGATTATAGCTGAAGTCATGAAAGGAAGAAGAGAGGGGTCAGAACTCTACTGACACAAATAATTTAAAAGTACAGATACAGGAAGAGGAATCTATGAAAGATGCTCAGAAGGAACAGTCAGAAAGGTTAAAGGAGATCAAAAGAAGTATGGTGTGTGGAAACCCAGAGAAAGTTTGAAGATGGAGAAAGAGAATAGTCAACAGTCTTAGCTGTGCTCAGTAGTTTAGTAAGGGCAGCATAATGGATAAATTCTTCTTCCCCACCCCTGAATTTTTTTTTTCCTGTTAAAGGCAGCAGAAATATTCTAATTGTTTAATTTCCTCTGCTACTTTTCTCCTTCTCTCTGGGAAGTTGAGTGATTTATCTTACTGTCAGATTTGGAAAGAATTAATAAGGAATGCATGGCCTGAAGCTACCCTTTTTGCTCTGCGGGAATGAGCCTGCTGGCCACTGAGAAAATATAGTCTCCTTTCTCCTCTCTGCTGTCTTCCCAGATGCTCACTCAAAGCAGCTAAGAGGGAGACAGAAAGGAAAAGATAAGCAAGGTTACTTGATTCAGAAAGGTACCTGGGTAAAGGGATTCAGACAAAGGAATGGGTTAAGGCAAGAAAGAGTCCTGGCTCCCAGCTTTGTGACCAGTAAAGAGTCACGATACATGCTTGTGACTTGCTTGTCACAATCCAGTTCCTATCCAAGAAAGTATTTGGAAGTTCAGAGTGGTATTGCTTAATGGCCTCTATTTCTTCTGAATAGTAAGAAAAAAGAGTCATCCCCTGAAATTAAGGTAGAATAAGACTAAATATGTTTCATCAGAGTTGTAAATATTTGAAGAAATAAGTGAAAATATGAGAAAATTGGTTAAAACAAACAAAAGACCTCTAATTCAGCACTGAAAGTTAAGACCTTGACGATCTACACAGATGGGATTTTTTTTTTTTTTTTTTTTTACCCCTCTTCCTCCTTTCTCTAATGTAATCCCCTGTATCTTGCCTTTCATATTTCTCCCTGCTCATTGGCTTGTTTAGTATTCTTAGCTTCTCTCACAATTTCACCTGCAGCAATTCCAGGCTGGTCTAATGACCATACTCTGCTCCACTTTAATTCATCACACATCCCAAGAATTGTTCCCTTTCTAAATCACTGATACTCAAAAAATGACAGAAGGTTCCCACTACTACAGAATAACGGGCATAGCATTATGGTCCTGTACCTACATTTACTACCTTACACCTCCTGTCACACCTGCATGCTTTTGCTATATTGTCTTTTGCCCAAATCATTCTATTCAAACTAGATCGTCAACTTTTGGAATTAAGAGACATACAGATTCTACTCTCAATGACAAGCACAGCTCCTACCAGAGGCAGCAGTTTAATACAATTGATAATTTTAAATTCACTTTATTTCTAGACATTGGCCAAGAACCCATACAGTGAGAGTTAGAGATAAATAAGTCATACGTAGCTTACCATTCTTTAAAATAATGTTTTGCTTATCCAGATGAATTGCCATATATGAGTAAATAGTAAGAATGCAGTTTTCTGCTGTTGCAGTAACTGGAAGTGAAAACCTGAAAGTGAAAACATTGCATTTCAATACAATAAAAATTTCAGATGCAGTAAACGCGATGCATTTAAGTATCCCAGATGTCCTTAATGATGAAGACATGATGTATTCATTTTTTCTTTCTACTTACTTTGTTTTTTTTAACCATCTACTCAATGTTAATGATTTTTAAAATTTTTACTTTTAAATATTTTAACAGATATCATAAATTTCACTGTCAAGTGTGCTGTAGAACACAGACTGTAACTGCACAGGTGCAAAAACACAGATTCAGGAAAGTTTAGAGTTGAAGGTGTCTCATAGTTAATTTACTCCGTTCTTCTATGGAGTGCCTGAAGAATGGTATGTAGCCTTGGATGACACTATTAGGGAGACACTACCAGATGGCATTCACAACACAAACAGCCCATTTTATATCTGGAGAGCTGTAACTTCAGAAGTTCTGTTCCACAGCAACATAGAACAAAACCTACAACCTGAACCCCATTATCGTTCTTCAAATATTTAAATACAGTCATTATTTTTTCTCTAAGGTTTCTCTTCAGATTTCAGAAATTTAGAACATTTGAGGATTCTTTCTACTGCCAAGTCTCCAAATCTGTTATATATCAGCCTCATTTATTTAGATGATCTTTTGTTTTGTGTTTGTCCTTCTTTAAATGTGTCTGGGGACTGAAAGCAATATATTCTGCAAAAGTTATTCAACAAGTACAGAGTACTATTGCCTTCAATAACCTGCATACTCTGTTTTATGAAAGCATTGAGAAATTGTCTTATTATGTTTACCAGCCACAAAACACTCTTAAACTATATTTGGACTGTCTATCTTATATGACAATTCTATTCTTGTACAACTGTTTTTTTTAATAGAAGGGCTATATTTTATATCTATACCACTTTAATACTGCCTTATTAATTTCAGAACTGCATTATAGTATACCAAGAAAATATCACTACTGAATCAGCCATCTATCATCTACTAGTACTTTATGGTCACTAGCTGAGGTAAAATGCCAAAATCCCACGTTTTAATACAAGTAACTATAAGTAAATATAGAATAGGATGAAAGTAAAAAAATGTTCATAGCTGAAATATAATGAGTTATCAAGTAAATCAATGGTAAACATATACTACATGCAATTAAATGATTTCCACCTCAGTTCTACACACAATATTTTCCAGTAAGAAAGAAACTACATTTTTCTCTTTATACATTGATATGTATTAACATTTTATGTAAAATACACACACTCAACATCATCTTGGTTAACAAACACTAATCTTATCTTTCTTTTCTATGGATCCTAAGCACATGTATCAGATGGCCTTATTCAGGATTACATTTCATATCTATATGTAATTTTTACTATATGATATCATTCTTAAATTTAAATTTCCTTGATAGCATAAATCAGTACTTCTACAAAGTGTGCACTTGTGCTAAACATAGTGATCAATCAATATTTCATTAGCCAATTATCTATATTTAACCAATAATTTTAGATTAAATAACATAGTTCACATAGAGACATCATCAACACTACCACATAGAATTAGAAATATTATTTTTTGTTTTAACTATGACTACAGAAGGAATAAAAGACCACTGTAATAAATTCTGTGGATGCTCTGCCTTTATACACATATTCCCTGGGATGTTTCCTGGGGCAGGCCCATAGCCAACACCTGTGGGTGTGGAAGTTTCAAATCTCAGCTCCATCACCCCAATCACAACAAAAACTGTGATGTCATTTCAGTTCTGGAGAAACCTACAGGATTAGGTTGCTGTTGAGATTTCAATTTAAATGTCACATTTATTTGGAGTGATCAATTCCCTGTTCTACTTCTCTTACCCCTTTATTGTTGTTTGCGGAGCGGGGAACATTTCCTTAATGCACAGACCCATGAATCATCATCTAAAAGTGAGCTTGTGGACAAAGTTACCTAAGACAACTACTAAATTAACAAACAAAAGAAACACTATCTCTTGAAATATTTCTAAAATGGTAAAGAATTAAGGAAAATAATTCTGAAAATAAATTTTATTCCAAGAATGAAGTGGAAATAAATATAATAATGTTTGTTTATCTTACAAACCCAGTTTGCAGAAGATAACATTTGATTTCAGATGTTCCTCATGGTAAAAAAATAGCCAACATGTACAAAACTGACTTGACCACATTCTTTTCATAGAGCATATAATACAGAAATCAGACAAGTAATATGGCATGGAACTATGGACACTTCACTCATCTATATTACTATTAAAAATACATTAAAACAGAAAAAACAGACATACAGTTGGTAGTAGCAAGAGCTTACATTTTAATAAAAATATTTCTGGGGAAATAGAGCAATTTGTGTTACTTCATCAGGGAACAATGGTAATATTTATGAATTCCCTATGCCAATGCATACAGACACAAATGGTTACTGACAGATGAATTGTTCTAAAAAATACTCAGTATTACAGTAACAATGAGATGAAAAGCCCCTTTGATATTATGAGTTTCAATTCCATTATAAGATTTAAATAGCTACCTCAGGCACGTGTGATTTAAAATAGTTCTACTGGGTAAAAATCAGAATGAGTATTCCTGGTAATAAGAGGGTCGAAGATATGATATGAATGTTAATGAAAATGTAAATGGGCTTGTACTATTTGTGGCCGTGCTTCCTGTTATAAGAAACACTGCGTTTGGTCATTTGGTTGTGGTGGTGTCCACCGGATGTCTTCATTTCTTTTTACAGCAGCATTAGAAATGTAATTTACATACTCTAAAATTCATCTTTTAAAGATGTACAAATCAGTGTTTTTTAAAAATATAATCACAGAGTTGGACAACCATCACCATTATCTAACTTCAGAAAATTTTCATCGTCCTTAAATGAAATCCTCTACCGCTTAACAGTCACTCTCTATTTGCAACTCCATCCCACCCCCAGCCCCTGAAAACAACTAATCTGTCTCTACAGATTTTCCTATGCTGGAAATTTCTCTTTTGGAAATTAGTAAGTACTCCGTGGATGAAACGTGGAGACCATGTGTACATCCCTATCCTCACCAGTCTTTCATATTTTGATACTGAATGGTATGATGACCACATACAATTCATTAAATAAGGTGTGAAAAGTCTCACAATTCATCTCTCTGTCATTAGCTAGTGAATAATTAATACTCTAATCACACATCACTAATTCTTTCCACATCATTAGTGAGGCTGAGAGATTTTATGCTTGTCTGACCAATTTTTAGGAATGAAACTTTGAAGCTTCATGTTAAATCTCAGTGATAACTGGTCTTGTATTTATAATATTTTAGCACTTTTCACTGGAACACAAAATACTGTGATGGCATGTCAAACATATGTCAACATCATAAAAATATTATGATATATTTATCATCTTTACTAAAGTTCTGCTCCCATCTATACTATTTCAAGGGAGATCTTACATTCTAAAAGCAATCTTATTGAGCATGATTTTAATTCACAGAGAAACTGGCAGAGCAAGAAAGCCTCCAGGTTTGTAGAAACATGTCTCTCTAGTCTTACCACAGTTATCTGACTAAACTATTTTCTGCAAAGCAGCTAGAAAAAAAATTATATGTTGGTTAACACTGGCAGTAGCTACGAAGGGTTAAAAGAAGAGGTTAATGCTAACATTGCTTTTGATTAATGAACCATATTTCTATATATAGGTTTGAATAAAGTGAACAACAGGTGAAGGAGAGGAAAAGACGTTGGGTTGGTATTTTGAACATGCTTTAAATTGTGAAACCAATGACCACCCCCATCACCATAAAAAACACGTGCTTACAGAATTCATATAGCATTTAGGTAAAGACTTAAAATCAATAGAATAAATTCAGATGACTATATTTCCATCAGGGAAACTTATTATACAAAACACACTTCCTTGAGCAACCATTCTGATGTGTTTATCCACACCTATTCACATTTTTTCTCAATTTAAATAACTGTTAGCAGAATATTTCATATGTAACTTTACTCACCATGAATGGAAGGAGTCTGAGGCCCTCACCAGAAGCATGTACTGTTTCCATGCTTTTTGTACACCCTGCAGAACCATGAGCCATATAAATCTCTATATAAATTACCTAGCCTCAGGTGTTTCTTATAAAAACACAAACAGACTAAGACAATGTCCATGTATTTCTGTGTGTGTGTGTGTGTACATGTATATATACACAAAATATAATTTTTCTAAATATAAACATATTTTAGAGGTGATTAATTTTACTTTTTGCCACAATTCCTTCCTGGAAACTTCATTTGAAACTGCATTAACACATGTTATATTTTCTCATAAAATCACTGAATTATAAATATAACATCTACTGATGTATATTAATTGAGGTTAACACAATTTAAAATTGTGAAAATAGACCCTAAAGAGAGATTTTGAGATTTCAAAAATGTTATACCTGAATTATAGCATCATTTCCAGAGAAAAAAGCATACTACCAATGAGATGTCTCATGTGAAAAGAATTAATATACACTTATAGAATTGCTAAATGCATATATATTTCTATATTTGATGAATATCTATGGATCTCTCATGTGATCTGAAGAAGAATTCTCTTCCTTTATCTTACTCTGCTACAAATCAATGGAAGACATTCATATGTGAAACATACTTCCTTGGACTTAGGGGATTTAGAACCTAAAGTCTATTTTAGGGCACGAAATTGGTTCTGCAGGGTGTACAAAAGCATGGAAACAGTATATGCTTTTGGTGAGGGCCTCAGGCTCCTTCCATTCATGGTGGAAGGCAAAGGAGAGCCAGTGTGTACAGATCACATGGTGAGAGAGGAAGGAAGAGAGAGAGGAGTGAGGTGCCAGGCTCTTTTAAGAATCAGCTCACGTGGGAACTATCCTGGTACTAACAGAGCAAGAATTCAGTCATTACCTGAAGGACAGCACCTAGTCATTCATGAGGAAACCAACTCATGACCTTAACAACTCGCATTAGGCCCCATCTCCAATACTGGGGATAAAATTTCAACATAAGATTTGACAAGGCCAAACAAACCATATCCAAATCATAGCAAACATATTTGTGTGTATGCATAGATATACACATTATTAATATATAAACCTTATGTTTATGTTTTATGAAGGCATATACATTATATTCTAAAATACACAGAAGGAATCTAAACCTTAATCAGAGAGAGATTAACATATTAAATAGCTGTGTCTTTACCTCTAAGAGTAGAACTGCTAAATATCATGCCTTGACCTGTAACGCAATAAGTACAGCAATGCCTTACAAAGAAAATTATTTCTAATCATTAGCTCTTCTGCTGTTTGCATGCTTATATACTTGAAGGTTAATTTCACAGAACTTAGAGCATAGGCACTAGCTATTACATACACTATATGGTTTAATATTTGCAGCCTGATGGAACCAAACACTAAAACTCCGACATGATGATACAAACTCACATAAAATAGTAAGATCATTTTCATTTTCGTTCCAAGAATAGTATAGTGCATTTTATTGACATTATAAGACAGGAATGACATATCCAAACCATGCTTTTACAGGCTCTTTTCCTTATATCTCTTAGGAGATTTCAGGATATATATACATATATATGTGTATATATATTATTATA
>NW_016824182.1:0-11724 GCF_001698545.2 Rhinopithecus bieti
CTTAAAAAATGCAATTGGTAGCTTAATTGAAATAACATTAAATCTATAAATTGTTTTGGGCAATATAGCTATTTTAACAATATTGATTCTTTCTATTCACGAGCATTTAAGAGTTTGTTTCATTTCTGATTTCTTTCCACAGTGTTTTGTAGTTGTCATTATAGAGGTCATTTACCTCCCTAGTTAGCTATATTCCTAGGTATATTTCTTTTATATATATTTTATATTTCTTTTGTGTGACTATTGTAAAAGGGATTGCTGGATTTGAGTTTCAGTTTTGATGTTATTGGTGTATAGAAATGCCACTTACATTTGTACATTGATTTTTATTCTGAAACTTTGCTGGAGTTGTTTATCAGACCTAGGAGCCTGATTTTTTTTTTTTTTACTTTTTCACATAGTTTATTACATCTCAATTTCTTAGTTCAACTTTGATTTTGCTTATTTTTTTTGTCTACTGCTAGCTTTAGGCTGGATTTGCTATTGTATTTCTAGTCCATCTATGTTTAATGTAACATCGTTAATTTGAGATCTTTCTGCCTTTTTGATGTGGGCATTTAGTGGTATAAACTCTTAACACTGCTTTCACTGTGTTCCCATTATTCTGGTATGTTGTATCTTTGCTTTCATTAGTTTCAAACAACTTTTTGATTTTTGTCTTAAATTCATTGTTTACACAAAAGTAATTATGTAACATGCAAATTTCCATGTAATTATTAGGTTTTGAGTGATCTTCTTAGTATTGATTTTAATTTTTATTTCACTGTATTCCAAGAGTATGGTTAGTATGATTTCAGTTTTTTTGAATTTTCTGAAAATTGCCCTATGGTTCAGCATGTAGTTGATTTCAGAGTATATTTCATGTGCGGAGAAGAAGAATGTATAATTGAACCCTCAGCACAGCACAGTGGCTCTTCAAAATGTGGCCAGACTGCTTTTGAAGCAGGTCTCTAATCCCATTTCTCCTCACTTGGTGAAACCTCCTAGCTAGAATCTCCAGCTACCCCGACAGTGTTCTCCAGCTAACAAGAGATTTCAAACCTCCCCAGGACAGAGTTCCCAGGGGGAGGGTCAGGCCACCATCTTGGATTTTTAGCTGTTTTGGTGATGGAGCCATTCTGGTCTTTGGGCTTTGGAGAGTCTGAGAAAATCGGGGTCTGAAGTAGACTCCAAGCACAACAGAGCGGCTCTATGAAAATATGGCCAGACTACTTTTTAAGTACTCTGGGTTTCTGATTCCATTTCTCCTCACTGGCCAGGACCTCCTGTATTAATCTGTTCTCTTTCTGCTTACAAAGTTATATCTGCGAGTGGATAAATTATAAAGGAAAGAGGTTTAAGTGACTCACAGTTCCACAGGGCTGGGGAGGCCTCAGGGAACTTCCAATCATGGAAAAGGGGAAGCAAACACATCCTTTTACACATGGTGGCAGCAAGGAAAAATGCAGAGTGAAGAGGGAAAAAAACCCTTCTAAAACCATCAGATCTTAGGAGAACTCACTCACTATCATGAGAACAGCATGGAGATAACTTCCCCATGATTCAATTATCTCCCACTTGGGTCCCTTCCACGACATGTGGGTATTATGGTAACTGGAGTTTGAGATGAGATTTGGGTGGGGACATAGCAAAACCATTTTATTCCACCTTTGGTTCCTCTCAAATCTCATGTCTTCACAATTTAAAACAAAATTTTGCCCTTCCAACAGTTTCCCAAAGCCTTAACTCATTCCAGCATTAACTCAAAAGTCCAAGTCCAAAGTCTTAGCTGAGGCAAGGCAAGTGCCTTCTGCCAATGAGCCTGTAAAATTAAAAGCAAGTTAGTTATTTCCCAGATACAATGAGGGTACAGGCATTGGGTAGATCCACCCATTCCAAATGAAAGAAATTGGCCAAAACAAAGGGGCTTCAGGCCCCATGCAAGTCCAAAATCCAACAGGGCAGTAATTAGACTTTAAAGTTCCAAAATAATCCACTTTGGCTCCATATCTCACATCAAGGATATGCTGATACAAGAGGTGAGCTCCCATTGCGATGCAAGAGTTGGACTCCTATAGCCTTGGGCAGCTCTGCCCCTGTGGCTTTGCAGGGTACATTTCCCCCACCTAGCTGCTTTCACTTGCTGGCATTGAGTTTCTGGGCCTTTCTAGGTGCACAGTGGAAGCTGTCAGTGGTCTGGAGGATGGTGGCCATCCTCTCACAGCTCCACTAGGAAATGCCCCAGTGGGAACTCTGTGTGGGGGCTCCAACTCCACATTTTCCTTCCACACTGCCCTAGCATAGGTTCTCCATGAGGGCACTGCCCCTGCAGCAAACTTCTTTCTGGATGTCCAGGTATTTTCACAATCCTCTGAAATCTAGGTAGAGGTTCCCAAACCTCAATTCTTGACTTCTGTGCACCTGCAGTCCCAACACCATGTGAAAGATGTTAAAGCTATGGGCTTGCACTTTCTGAAGCAATGACCCGAGCTGTACCTTGGCTCCTTTTAGCCACAACTGGACCAGCTGTGATACAGAAAACAAAGTCCCTGGGCTGTACACAGCAGTAGGGCCCTGGGCTCATGAAACCATTTTTTCCTCCTAGACATCTGGGTCTGTGATGGGAGGGGTTCAGTGAAGGTTTCTGACATGGCTTGGAGACATTTTCCCATTGTCTTGATGATTAACATTCAGCTCCTTGTTACTTATGCAAATTTCTACAGCAGGCTTGAATTTCTCCCCAGAAAATGGATTTTTCTTTACTGTAGCATCAGCAGGCTGCACATTTTGCAAACTTTTGTGCTCTGTTTCCTCTTGAATGCTTTCCTGCTTAGAAACTTCTTCTGCCAGGAGGCACAACAAAAAAAGAGAATTTTAGACCATTATCCCTGATGAACATCAATGCAAAAATCCTCAATAAAATACTGGCAAACCTAATCCAGCAGCACATTAAAAAGCTTATCTACCATGACCAATTTGGCTTCATCCCTGGGATGCAAGGCTGGTTCAACAAACGCACATCAATAAACATAATCCAGCATATAAACAGAACCAAAGACAAAAACCACATGATTATCTCAATAGATACAGAAAATACTTTTGACAAAATTCAACAGCCCTTCATTCTAAATACTCTCAATAAACTCGGTATTGATGGGACATATCTCAAAATAATAAGAGCTATTTATGACAAACCCACAGCCAATATCATACTGAATGGGCAAAAACTGGAAGCATTCCCTTTGAAAACCAGCACAAGACAGGGATGCCCTCTCTCACCACTCCTATTCAACATAGNGATCTCAACTAGGTGGAGCTGACTGAAATGACAGAAATAGAATTTGGAATATGGATAAAAACAAAGATCATTGAGATTCATTATGACAGCAAAACCCAACCCAAGGAAACTAAGAATTACAATAAAATAATACAGGAGCAGAACAATGAAATAATATATATACCAACAAACCTGGAAGGGCCAAAGAACACAATAAAATAATTTCACAATGAAATCACAAGTATTAACAGTAGAACAGACCAAGTTGAGAAAAAGAAATTCGGAACTTAAAGACTACTTCTCTGAAATAAGACAGTCAGACAAAAATAGAAAAAAAAAAAGAATGAAGAATGAACAAAACTTCCAAGAAATATGGGATTATATAAAGAGGCTAAATCTATGAATCATTGGCACCTCTGAAAGGGAGAGGGAGAAAGCAAACAATGTGGAAAAAATATTTCAAGGTATTATTCAAGAAAACTTTGCAAACTTGCTAGAGAGGCCACCAGTCAAATTCAAAAAATACAGAGAACTCCTGCAAGATTCTACATGAGAAGATCATTCCCAAGACTAATAACAGACCTCTTAGCTGAAAACCTAAAAGCCAGAAGAGATTATGGGCCTATATCCAACATTCTCAAAGAAAAAGTATCTTCAATCAAAAACTTTATACCCAGCCAAATTAAGCTTCCTAAGTGAAGGAGAAACAAGATTCTTTTTAGAGGGGGAGGGGACAAGATGGCCAAATAGTAACAACTGTGGTCTGCAGCGCCCAGTGAAACTAATGCAGAAGGCAGATGATTTCTGCATTTCCAACTGAGGTACCTAGTTCATCACATTGGGACTGGTTATGCAGTGAGGGCAAGCAGAAGCAGGGTGGGGTATTGCTTCACCTGGGAAGTGCAAGGAGCCAGGGTCCTCCCTCCCCAAGCCAAGGGAAGCCATGAAGGACTGTGCTACCCAGCCAAGTTACTACTCTTTTCCCATGGTTTTTGCAATCTTCAGATCAGGAGACTCCCTAATGTGCCTACACCACCAGGGCCATGGTTTTCAAGCACAAAACTGGGTGGCTGTTTGGGCAGACACTCAACTAGCTGCAGGTTTTTTTTTGTACCCCAGTGGTGCCTGGAATCCCAGTGAGACAGACAGTTGACTCCCCAGGAAAGGGGACTGAAGCCAGGGAGCCAAGTGGTCTCGCTCTGTGGGTCCCACTCCCATGGAGCCCAGCAAGCTAAGAACCACTGGCTTGAAATTCTCACTGCCAGCAGAACAGTCTGCAGGTGACCTGGGATGAACAAGCTCAGTGGGGGAAAAGGCATTCACTATTACTGAGGTTTTAGTAGGCGGTTCTCCCCTGACAGTGCTAAGGAGGCTGGGAGGTCTGGACTGGGCACAGAAAAGCATCTGTGGCCAGACTGTTTCTCTATATTACTCCTCACTGGCAGGAAAGGTAACAGCTCCAGCCAGGGACTTAGAGACTAAACCCTCATCTCCCTGGGACAGAGCATCTGGGGAAAGGAGCAGCTGTGGGTGCAGTTTCAGCGGATTTAATTGTTACTGCCTGCCAGCTCTGAAGAGAGCAGCTGATCCTGACAGTTGGGATTCTCCCAGCGTAGTGCACAAGCTCTGTTAAGAGACAAATTGCCTCCTGAAGTGCGTCTCTGACACCCATGCCTCCTGACTGGAAGAAACCTCTCAACAGGGGTCAACAGACACCTCACACAGGAGAGCTCTGGCTGTTATCAGGCCAGGCCCCTCTGGGATGAAGCTTCCAGAGGAAGGAGCAGCCAGCAATCTTTGCTGTTCTGCAGCCTCCACTGGTGATACCCAGGCAAACAGGATCTAAAATGGACCTCTAGCAAACCGCAGCAGACCTGCAGAAGAGAGTACTGACTGTTAGAAGAAAAATTAACAAACAGAAAGCAACAACACCAATATCAACATAAAGAATCCAGATAAAACCCCCATCCAAAGGTCATCCATCAGCCTCAAAGATCAAAGGTAGATAAATGCACAAAGATGAGAAAAAAAAAAAGTACAAAGATGCTGAAAATTACAAAAACAAGAATGCTGCTTCTTCTCCAAATGATCACAACTTCTCTCCAGCAAGGACACAAAACTGGATGGAAAATGAGATTGACAATTTGACATAAGCAGGCTTCAGAAGGTGAGTAATAACAAACTCCTCTGAGCTAAAGGAGCATTTTCTAACCCAATGCAAGGAAGCTAAGAACCTCGATAAAAGGTTACAGGAACTGCTAACTAGAACAACCAGTTTCAAGAGAAACATAAATGACCTGATGGAGCTGAAAAACACAGCACTAGAACTTTGTGAAGCATACACAAAGTGTCAATAGCCGAATCAATCAAGCAGAAGAAAGGATATCAGAGATTAGAGATCAACTTACGGAAATAAGGCAAGAAGACAAGATTAGAGAAAAAAGGATAACAAAGAATGAACAAAACCTCCAAGAAATATGCAACTATGTACAAAGACCAAAACTACGATTGATTGATGTACCTGAAAGTTAATAGTGAGAATGGAACCAAATTGGAAAACACCTTCAGGGTATTATCCAGGAGAACTTCCCCAACCTAGCAAGACAGGCCAACATTAAAATTCAGCAAATACAGAGAACACTACTAAGTTACTCCTCAAGGAGTGCAACCCTAAGACATGTAATCATCAGATTCTCCAAGGTTGAAACAAAGAATGTGAGGAAGTAGAAATATTTTTACACTGTTGGTGGAAGTATAAATTAGTTCAACCATTGTGGAAGACAGTGTGGCAATTCCTCAAGGATCTGGAACCAGAAATACCATTTGACTCAGCAATCCCATTACTGGGTATATACCCAAAGGATTATAAATTATTCTTCTATAAAGATGTATTTTATTGCAGCACAATTTACAGTAGCAAAGACTTGGAACCAAATCCAAATCCCCATCAATAATAGACTGGATAAAGTAAATGTAGCACATATACATCATGGAATACTATACAGCTATAAAAAGAATGAGCTAATGTCCTTTGTAGGAACATGGATGAAACTGGTAACCATCATCCTCAGCAAGCTAACATGGGAACAGAAAATCAACCACTGCATGTTCCCACTCATAAGTGGGAGTTGAACAATGAGAACACATGGACACAGGGAGGGGAAAATCACACACCAGGGCCTGCCAGGGGGTGGGGAGCAAGGGGAGAGAGAACATTAGGACAAATTCCTGATGCATGCAGGGCTTAAAACATAGATGATGGGTTGATAGGTGCAGCACACCAGCACAGCACATGTGTACCTGTGTAACAAACCTGCACATTCTTCACATGTATTCCAGAATTTAAAGTGAAATTAAAAAACAAAAAGAAAGAAAGAAAATCTAGGCAATACAATTCAGGAAATAGGCAAGGGCAAAACATCATGACTAAAACACTGAAAGCAATTGCAACAAAAGCCAAAATTAACAAATGGGATCTAATCAAACTAAAAAGCTTCTACACAGCAAAAGAAACCATCATCAGAGTGAACAGGCAACCTACAGAATGGGAGAAAATTTTTGCAAGCTCCTCATCTGACAAAGATCTAATATCCAGACTCTAAGGGAAACTTAAACAAATTTACAAGAAAAAAAGAGACAATCCCATCAAAAGTGGGCAAAGGATATGAACAAATGCATCTCAAAGGAAGACATTTATACGGTTAACAAACATACGAAAAAAAGCTCATCATCATTGGTCATTAGAGAAATGTAAATCAAAACCACAATGAGATACCGTCTCATGTCAGTTAGAATGGCAGTTATTAAAAAGTCGGGAAACAACAGATGCTGGTGAGGATGTGGAGAAATAAAAATGCTTTCACACTCTTGGTGGGAGTGTAAATTAGTTCAAACATTGTGGAAGACAGTGTGGTGATTCCTCAAGTATCTAGAACCAGAATTACCATTTGACCCAGTGATTCCATTACTGAGTATATACCGAAAGGATTATAAATCATTCTACTATAAAGACATATGCCCACGTATGATTATTGCAGCACTATTTACATTAGCAAAGACTTGGAACCAGCTCAAATGCCCACCAACAATAGAGTGGATAAAGAAAATGTGGTACATGTACACCATGGAATACTATGTAGCCGTAAACATGAATGAGTTAATATCCTTTGCAGGGACATAGATGAAGCTGGAAGCCATCATTCTCAGCAAAGTAACACAGGAACAGAAAACTAAACACCACATGTTCTCATTCATAAGTAGGAGTTGAACAATGAGAACACATGAACACAGGGAGGGGACCATCACACACTGGGGCCTGTCATGGGGTGGTGGTCAAGAGGTGGGAGAGGATTAGGACAAATGCCTAATGCATGTGGGGCTTAAAATCTAGATAGGTGCAGCAAACCACCATGACACATGTATACCTATGTAACAAACTTGCAATTTCTACACATGTATCCCAGAACTTAAAGTAAAATAACAGAAGATCCCTTTTAGATAAGCAAATGTTGAGAATGCTTGTTACTACCAGAACTAACTGACAAGGGATCTTGAAAAGAGCACTAAATAGAGAAAGGAAAGACCACTATCAGCTAAAACAAAAGCACACTTAAACATATAGACCAATGACATTGTAAAGCAAATACACAAAAAGTCAGCATGAAAACCAGCTAATGACACAATGACAGGATAAAATCCACACTTATCAATACTAACCTTGATGCAAACAGTCTAAATGCCCCATTTAAAAACGGAGTGAGAATGCAAGATGGCCAATTAGCTATGTTCTAGGGTACTCAGAGAGAGAAATAAAAAGACGCAAGTTAATTCAACACCTTCAACTGATATATTTTGGTTCTTGCATTCTCAATGAGAATGGAACCAAATTGGAAAACACACTTCAGGGTATTATCCAGGAGAACTTCCCCAGCCTAGCAAGACAGGCCGACATTAAAATTTAGCAAATACAGAGAATACTACTCCGTGTTCTCTGTAGTACCTAACACTACTAAGTGATTAGTTGAACAACTCAACCCACAGATAATGGAGAAAAGCAGAGGGAGCAATGGCCCGTGGAGCCAAAGGAACCCCCATGCCCAAGAAGGGAAGTGGTGAGTGATTGTGTGACCCAGCCCAGGAAATTATGCTTCTCCCATGGATCTTAGCAACCCACAGATCAGGAGATACCATCACAAGCCCACACTACCAGGGCCTTTGGTGCAATACACAGAGCTGTGTAAAGTCTCAGTAGTGCTGCCACTCAGGCACACACAGGGCCCCAGGAATTTTACATATTCTTGCCCCAGAATCACTGGCAAAGTGAAAAATCCATCCATCCATATCCATAGAAAGTGGGCTGATTCTGGGGAGCCAAGCAGCATCATTCTGCAGGCCCCACTTTACAGCACCTCACAAGTTAAGACTCTCTGATTTGGAATTCCAGCCAGCCAATGGCAACAGGCTAGAATCTGTCTGAGACAGGTTTTAGTTTCCCAGGGGGAGGGGCTGTAACCATTACTGTGGTTTGGTAGACTCAGATTTTCCAACCTGCAGCTTTAGGGAATACAAATCATCCAAAAGAGGAAGGGTCCCCCACAATGTAGCACAGATTCCTTGTCAGATTATGGCCAGACTGCTTCTTTAAGCAGGACTCTGGTTCATTGCTACTCAATGAGCAGGACCTCTCTGTGGGGGCTTCAGCCACTCCAGCCATGGTTCTATGTACAGAGCTCTGATCTCTCCCTGGGTAAGAGCTCACAGGGAGAGGAGCAGCTGCCATTTTTGCAATTCAGTTGACTTAGCTGTTCCAGCCTGCCAGCTTTGGAGAACATAAATGGTCAAGACAAGAAAGGGTACCCCCCAACACAGCACAACTGGCCTACCATAGCAGCCAGACTACTTATTTAAGCAAGTCTCTGATCCATTTCCTCTTGACTAGGTGAGACTTCTGAACAGGGGTCTCCAACCACTTCATACTGTTACATTCAGGCCAGAAAAATGTCACTACCACACTGGGATGGAGATTCCAGATAAAGAAGCTGGCTGCCATCTTTGCAGTTTTGCAGACTTCACTGGTGATCCCTCCTGGAATGGGAAGGACTGAGGCAACTAGAATCTGGAGTGGACCTCCAGAAAACCACAGCGGTTCTCTGGTAGAGTGGCCTGACTGTTCAAAGGAAAAAAAAACAAACAGAAAGAAACAACAACAATATAAACAAAAAAGACCCCGCAAAAACCTCACCCAAAGGTCAGCAACTTCAAAGGTTGCAGGTAGATAAGCCCAGAAAGATGAGAAACAATCAACACAAAAATGCTGAAAACTCAAAAGTCAGAGAGCCCCTTTTCTCCAAGTGATCACAACACCTCTTCAGCAAGGGCACAGAAATGGGCTGAGGTTGAGATAGCAGAATTGACCAAATTAGGTTTCAGAAAGTGGGTAATAACAAACTTTTCTGAGCTAAAGGAGTATGTTGTAACCTAATGCAAAAAAGCTAAGAATTATAATAAAATAACACAGGAGCTGATAGCCAGAATAGCCAATTTTGAGAGAAACATAAATTACCTGATGGAGATGAAAAGAACAAGAACTTCACAATGCAATCTCAAGTATCACTAGTAGAAATGAGTATGCAGAGGAAAGAATGTTAGAGCTTGAGGATTATTTTTTGAAATGAGACAGGCAGACAACAACAAAGAAGAATAAAAAAAGAATGAAAAGTATGAACAAAACCTCTGAGAAATATGAGATTATGTAAAGAGACTGAACCTATGACTAATTGGGGTACTTGAAAGAGATGGGGAGAATGGAACCAAGTTGAAACACATGCTTCAGGATATCATCCAGTAGAACTTCGTCAGCATAGGAAGACAGGTCAACCTTTAAATTTAGGAAATGCTGAAAACCCGAGTAACATACTCCATGAATAGATCAACACCAAGACACATAATCATCAGATTATCCAAGGTCAAAATAAAGAAAAAAATGTTAGGGGCACCAGAGAGAAAGGTCAGCTCACCTACAAAGGGAAACCCATCAGACTAACAGTGAACTTCTCAGGGGAAACCCTACAAGCCAGAAGAGATTGGGGCCAATATTCAATATTCTTAAAGAAAGAAATTTCCAACCCAGAATTTTATATGCAGCCAATTAAGGTTCATAAGCAAAAGGGAAATAAGATCCTTTTCAGACAAGCAAAGGCTGAAGGAAGTTGTCACCACGATGCTTGCCTTACAAGAGCTACTGAAGGAAGCACTAAATATGGAAAGAAAATCCATTATCAGCCACTACAAAAACACACTAAAGTACACAGAAAGGTAAACTATGAAGCAACCACAAAAACGAGTCTGCAAAATAAACAGTTAACATCAGGATGACAGAATCAAATTCACGCATCACAACACTAACCTTGAATGTAAATGATCTAAATGCCCCAATTGAAAGATACATAATGGCAAGCTAGATAAAGAGCCAAGGCTCATTGGTATGCTGTCTTCAAGAGACCCATCTCACATGCAAAGATTCAAAATAAAGGGATGAAGAAAAATTTACCAAGCAAATGGAAAACAAAAAGCAAGGAATGCAATCCTAGTTTCTGACAAAACAGATTTTAAACCAACAAAGATCACAAAAAGACAAAAAATGACATTACATAGTGGGAAAGGGTTCAATTCAACAAGAACAGTTAACTATCCTAAATATATATGCACCCAATACAGGAGCAGCCAGACTTAAAAAGCAAGTTTTTAGAAATTTATAAAGAGACTCAGATTCCCACACAATAACAGTGGGAGAAATTAACACCCCCACTGACAATGTTAGACAAATCATTATGACGGAAAATTAACAAAGAGATTAAGGACCTGAATGCAGTTCTGGATCAAGTGGGCCTGATAGATATCTACAGAACTCTCTACCTAAAAACAATAAAATACAGATTTTTCTCATTGCCACATAGCACTTACTCTGAAATTAATCACATAATCAGAAGTCAAGTACTCCTCAGCAAATGCAAAATATCTGATATCATAACAAACAGTCACTCAGACCACAGCACAATCAAATTAGAACTCAAGACTTAAAAAATTCAGTCAAAATTGAACAACTACATGGACATTGAACAACATGCTCCTGAAGGATTCTTGGGGCAATAAACAATTAAGGCAGAAATTAAGTAGTTCTTTAAAACCAATGAGACCAAAGGGAAAACGTATCAGAATCTTTGGGACACAGTTAAAGCCATGTTAAGAGGGAAATTTATAGCACTAAATGCCCACATCAAAAAGCTAGAAAGATCTCAAGTTAACAACCTGGCATTTCACCTAAAAGAACTAGAGAACCAAGAGCAAGAAAATCCCAAAGTTAGCAGAAGACAAGAAATAATAAAGATCACTGCAGAACTGAAGGAGATAGAGACAAAAAAACTCTTCAAAATTTCAACAAATCCAGTAGGTTTTTTTTTTTTTTTTTT
>NW_016824182.1:12806-15521 GCF_001698545.2 Rhinopithecus bieti
CAGGCACGAAGAGGGCCAACTTATGAATGAATTTTCATTCACATTTGCTACAAAAAGAATAAATACCTAGGAATACAGCTAAACAGTGAAGTGAAGAACCTCTTCAAGGAGAACTACAAAGCACTGCTCAAGCAAATCAGGCAGGACACAAACAAATAAAAAATTCCATGCTCATGGATATAAAGAATCAATGTCATGAAATTTGCCATACTGCCCAGAATAATTTACAGATTCCATGCTATTCCCATTAAAATATCATTGACATTCTTCACAGAATTAGAAGAAACTATTTTAAAATTCATATGAAACCAAAAAAGAGTTCATATAACGAAGACAATCCTAAGAAGAAAGAACAAAGCTGGAGGAATCACGCTACAGGACTTCAAACAATACTACAAGGCTACAGCAACCAAAAGAACATGGTACTGGTACAAGAACAGACATGTAAATATTTGGAACAGAATAGAGAACTCAGAAATATACCACAAACTCACAACCATATGATCTTCAAACCTGACAAAAACAAGCAATGGGGAAATAGTTTTCTATTTAATAAAGGGTGCTGGGAGAAGTGGATATCTCTACTTAAAAAATTGAAACTGGACCCTTTCCTTACACAACATAAAACAGTTTACTGAAGATGGATTAAAGACTTAAATGTAAGACCCTTAATTATAAAAATCCTAGAAGTAAATCTAGGCAATATCATTCAGGATATAGGCACAGGCCAAGATTTCATAATGAAAACATCAAAATAAATTGCAATGAAAGCAAAAATTGACATATGGTATCTAATTAAATAAAGAATTTCTACACAGCAAAAGAAACTATCATCAGCAGTGAACAGACAACCTATGGAATGGGAGAAGATTTTTGCAATCTATACATCTAACAAAGGTCTAATATCCAGAGTCCACAAGGAACTTAAACAATTTATAAGAGAGAAACAAACAGTCCCATTAAAAAGTGGGCAAAGGGGCCATGCACGATGGCTCATGCCTGTAATCCCAGCACTTTGAGAGGCCGAGGCAGGCAGATCATGAGGTCAGGAGATCGAGACCATCCCGGCTAACATGGTGAAACCCCACCTCTACTAATAATACAAAAAATTAGCTAGGTGTAGTGACACACGCCTGTAATCCCAGCTACTTGGGAGCCTGAGGAAGGAGAATTGCTTAAACCTGGCAGGTGGAGGTTGCAGTGAGCTGAGATCGTGCCACTGCATTCCAGAGTAGGCAACAGAGCGAGACTCCATCTCTAAATAAATAAAATAAAATAAAATGTGGGAAAAGAACATAAACAGGCACTTCTCAAGAGAAGACTACATGCAGCCAACAAAAAATATTTTTTAAAGTTCAACGTAACTGATTATCAAAGGAATGCAAATCAAAACCAACATGAGATACCATGTCATGCAAGTCACAATGGTGATTATTAAAAAATCAACAAACAACAGACGTTGGTGAGGTTGCAGAGAAAAAGTTAAGCTTTTACATCGTGGGACTGTAAACTAGTTCAAACATTGTGGTAGACAGTGTAGTGATTCCTCAAAGACCTAGAAGTAGAAATACCACTGGACTCAGGAATCCCATTACTGGATATATACCCAAAAGAATATAGATTATTCTACTATAAAACACACCCGTGCATTTGTTTATTGTAACACTATTACCAATAGCGAAGACATGGAATCAACCCAAATGACCATGAATGACAGACTGGATAAAAAATGTGGTACATATACATGATGGAATACCATGCAACCATGGAAAGGAACAAGATCACGTTTTTCACAGGAACATGGATGGAGTTGGATACCACTATCCTTAGCAAACTAATGCAGGAACAGAAAATCAAACACTGCATGTTCTCACTTATAAATGGGAGCTGAATGATAAGAACACATGGACACATGGAAGGGCAACATCACAAACTGGGTCCTGCTGGGGGTCAGTGGGAGGAGTGAGAGTATCAGGAAGAATAGCTAATGGATGCTGGGCTTAATACCTAGGTGATGGGATGATTTGAGCAGCAAACCACCATGGTACACGTTTACATTTACCCATCAGATTGGTAACATTTTAAAATGTGATAATGTAAAATTTGGCAATAATATGGGAAATGCATACTCTCACACTCTGCTGTTGGATACATATGAGATAATTTCAATAAGAATGCATATTCTGTAAAAATAAATAAGTAAATAAATAAATAAACAAAACACAGAGTGGGAAGCTGGATAAAATTGAAGACCTGGGGAGGGGAGATGGGGAGGGATTGCATTGGGAGTTGTACCTGATGTAAATGACGAGTTGATGGGTGCTGACGAGTTGATGGGTGCAGCACACCAACATGGCACAAGTATACATATGTAACAAACCTGAACGTTATGCACATGTACCCTAGAACTTAAAGTATAATAATAAAAAAAAACTAGATACTTTTATAAATGAAAAAGTCTGAGTTATGAAATGTAAATCATCATTATCTAGAATTTTAAAAAAATTTGCTGTTATACTCATTAGACCACATAAGTCAGCATGGTATCGCTGAGGTTTTTTGTTTGTCCATTTAGCTTATTTGAAACAATTCAGCTGTCTCTGAGGGAAAGGTCATTCAAAAGTTTCAAATTCTAGGTGACTATGTGATTGGTGAATTAAGAGAAAAAAAGTGTTTTCACATTTATATATTTGCTTTTCCATAGTTCCTTTTTTC
>NW_016824182.1:18532-21157 GCF_001698545.2 Rhinopithecus bieti
GAAAAAACAAACAACCCCATCAAAAAGTGGGCAAAGGATATGAACAGACATTTCTCAAAAGAAGACATGCATACAGCCAACAGACACATGAAAAAATGCTCATCATCACTCGCCATCAGAGAAATGCAAATCAAAACCACAATGAGATACCATCTCACACCAGTTAGAATGACGATCATTAAAAAGTCACAAAACAACAGGTGCTGGAGAGGATGTGGAGAAATAGGAACACTTTTACACTGTTGGTGGGACTGTAAACTAGTTCAACCATTGTGGAAAACAGTGTGGCGATTCCTCAAGGATCTAGAACTAGAAATACCATGTGATCCAGCCATTCCATTTCTGCTTATATACCCAAAGGGTTATAAATCATGCTGCTATAAAGGCACATGTAAACATATGTTTATCGTGGCACTATTCACAATAGCAAAGACTTGGAACCTACCCAAATGTCCATCAATGATAGACTGCATTAAGAACATGTGGCACACATACACCATGGAATACTATGCAGCCATAAAAAAGGATGAGTTCATGTCCTTCATAGGGACATGCATGCAGCTGGAAACCATCATTCTCAGCAAACTATCACAAGGACAAAAAACAAACACCACATGTTATCACTCATAGGTGGGAATTGAACAATCAGAAAACTTGGACACAGGAAGGGGAACATCACACACTGGGGCCTGTCATGGGATGGGGCAGGGAAGGATAGCATTAGGAGATATACCTAATGTAAATGATGAGTTAATGGCTGCAGCAACCAACATGGCACATGTATACATATGTAACAAACCTGCCCGTTGTGCACATGTACCCTAGAACTTAAAGTATTAAAAAAAAAAAAAAAAACACACATAAAAAAAAAAAAAATGCTGAATATAGGCCTCCAGTTTCTTCTGGCTTGTAGTGTTTCTGCTGAATGGTCTGTTGTTAGATGAAGGTTCCCTTTGTAGGTGATCTGCCCCTCCACTTAAGCTGCCTTTAATTTTTTTTTTTCACATTGACCTTGAAAAATATTACTGTGTTTTGCAGATTGTTGTTTTGTATATTATCTCACAGGGCTTCTCTGCATTTCCTCCGTTAGAATGTTGTTCTATCTAGCAAGGTTGGGGATATTTTCATAAACAAAATCCTGATATATGACTTTCAAGTTGCTTGCTTTCTCTCCCTCTCTTTCAGCGATGCCAATGAATCACCACAGGTTGGGCCTCTTTACATAATCCCACTTTTCTTGGAGGTTTTATTCTTTATTATTATTTATTTATTTATTTTTGCCTGACTAGTTTATTTGAAGAACTAGCCTTCAACCTCTGAGAATCTTTCCTTAGCTTGATCTGTTCTGCTGTTAATACTTGCAAACGTATTATGAAATTCTTGAAGTGAGTTTTTCAGCTCTATCAGCTCTTTGTTTTGTCTTAAAATGGCTACTTCATCTGTATTTTCAATCAGTGTGTGGTTTGTTTACCTCTCATGTAGATCAAGTGATGGCTTAACCTTTTTTGAGCACACAAAATGATATTCAGACCACCATACTGAATCTCACAGAAGCTTGGATTCAATGGTAGGTATTGCTGAGCATAGGATGATGTAAGTGTGCAACATGTAGTTAATTTTTTGCTTTCATTACCATACAGCCCCTACTCCTGTTGGATAACATTGATGCATTCAGTCAAGCCATTATTCATTCACTTATTTATATATGCAAAATTATATATCGATCACATAGTAGGTGCCAGGCCTAGAGATAATACGGTGAACAACAATATCTACTTTCATGGGCCCTAAAGTCTTGGGGGAGGGATTTCAAAATCATACTACTATTAACTAATGTTACAAATGAAAGGTATTAGAATCTGTAAGAGAGGAACAGGAGGTTCTGATCTACTCTTGGTGGTGAAATGTTAGATATTCAACGAATGTTTTTTGAAAAAGTATATAAATGATTAATTACAAGATTAATTACAGCTTCTCAAAATTAAGATTCTATGAAAGTGTGACAGAGACTGCTACTTATCTCTCAATAATTGTTCTCCCTTGCTATAAAGGTAGACATGTTAAGCAGGTGTATGGCAACTCAGGGAAAAAAAAAAACATTGTTTTCCAGACTTCCTTGAATACAGATGTTGTTACATGAATAAGTTCTTGACAATATCATGTGAAAAAATAGTGCATGAAACTTCAGAGTAGTATTCCGAGGCTGGGTGTGGTGGCTCATGCCTGTAATCCCAGCACTTTGGGAGGCCAAAGTGGGTGGATCACGTGAGGTCAGGAGTTCAAGAACAGCCTGGCGAACATAGTGAAACCCCATCTCTACAAAACTACAAAAATTAGCCAGGCATGACGGTGGGTGCCTGTAATCCTAACTACTCAGGAGGCTGAGGTGGGAGAATCCCATGAACCCGGTAGGCTGAAGTGGTAGTGAGCCGAGATTGTGCCACTGCACTCCAGCCTGGGTGACAGAGCTAGACTTCATGTCAAAAAAGAAAAAAAAAAAAAAATGAAAAAAAGCAAAAAAACAAAAGAAGCTTCGAAGTGGCATTGTTAAGGTGGAAGGGGCCAGCTGTCCTATTTTCTTCTCCCCGCTGACTTTAATTCTACTATGGCTATCTTGAAATATGA
>NW_016824183.1:0-1766 GCF_001698545.2 Rhinopithecus bieti
CGGCTACCTGGGAGGCTGAGGCAGGAGAATTGCTTAAACCCGGGAGGCAGAGGCTGCAGTGAGCCAAGACTGTGCCACTGCACTCCAGGCTGGGTGACAGAGCAAGACTCTGTCTAAAAAAAAAAAAAAAAAAAGATTACTTTAGTGTTTGTATGAAAATAGAAGTTTGGGTCAGGTGCAGTGGCTCATGCTTGTAATCCTAGCACTTGGGAGGCTGAGGCAGGTGGATCACTTGAGCTCAAGGGTTCAAGACCAGCCTGGGTAACATAGTGAGACCCCATCTCTACAAAAAAATACACAAATTAGCCAGGTGTGGTGGTGCGCTCCGGTAGTCCCAGCTACTTGGCGGGGCTGAGGTGGGAGGATCGCTTGAGTCCGGAAGGTTGAGGCTACAGTGAGTCATGATTGTGAAATTGCGCTCCAGCCTGGGCATAGAGTGAGACCCTGTCTCAAAAAAAGAAAATAGAAGTTTGAACAAAACTTGGCTTGTATTTGTTTATGTCAAATATTGCAGCCATGCATGGTGGCCCATGCCCATAATTCCAACACTTCGGGAGGCCGAGGTGGGAAGACTGCTTGAGCCAGGAGTTTGAGACCAGCCTGGGCAACACACGGAGACCCCCATCTTGACAAAAAATAAAAACAAATTATTGGGTCATGGTGGTGCCTGACTGTGTTCCCAGCTGTTTGAGAGGCTGAGGCGGGAGGGTTGCTCAAGCCCGGGAGGTCAAGGCTTCAGTGAGCCATGATCCCTAAAATAAAATGTTTCTAGTAATTGTGTTCATTTTCTAAAAATTTCAAAAGCCATCGCTCTTGACTTCTGCATACATTTTGCAAAACTTTTCGATGGCAGAGTTAGGAGGAGGTGTTGGTGAAATAATCCATGTAAAAATATGTTTGTTATATAATGCAAGGAATGAATGTGGAAAGTATAGCAGAGTTACAGTGGGTGGAAGTATTTCAGCACTTTGCTAATGTGAAACAATATTTCTTATGTAAATACAAGTGAAAAGTGGTTTTAAAAAAGTGGCTAACCATAGGCAAAATGGTAAACTGTTTTTCTTTAGTACTTCAATTTCTTTGATTTTCTACTTACAATTTCTTCCCTTCAATTATTTTGCAAGAGCCTCAGCCTATATGAATGTGTTCATATTTTCAACATCTATCCAATAGAAGCATAAAGTCATGGGCTGTAATATCTTTCTCTTGTGTATCTTCCCCTTTCCCCTCCCTTTTTCTCTGCAGCCCTGGTAATTACATCGTCTTTTTTTTTTTTTTTCTAGTTTTGAGATGGAGTCTCGCTCTGTCACCTAGGCCGGAGTGCAGTGGTGCGATCTCTGCTCACTGCAACCTCCACCTCCTGGGTTCAAGCAATTCTCGTGCCTCAGCCTCCTGAATAGCTGGGATTACAGGCATGAGCCACTGCAGCTGGTAATTTTTTGTATTTTTTGTAGAAATGGGATTTCCCTATGTTGGCTAGGCTGGTCTTGAACTCCTTGCCTCAAGTGATCTGCCCACCTCCACCTCCCAAAAGTCTGGGATTACAGGCATGAGCCACTGCACCTGGCCAGTCCTTACATCTTACTCACTGAAATCTTTTGTGCCACCCCCTGCTTTGTCTTCCTCCAATACTTTCTTCTGTTTTTGGAAAAGATCAAGAGAGAGATAAAGGGGAGGGTGGAAATAAATGTCTGTGAGATAAGTAGGTCAAACACATTCTAAATATAGGACATGTGATCCATAAAAGGAATAGAAAATATTCATGG
>NW_016824184.1:0-3933 GCF_001698545.2 Rhinopithecus bieti
GAAAAGAAAATATCACACCAAATTTGTGTGCATATGTAGTTTTTTTCCCCTATTCATAAAATACAAAAGAAAAAAAAAAACCACATAGGAAATCCCAGAAGAGCATACTATCAGTGGTGGTTTTATAGAGATGAAATCATGGCTGATTTTCATTTCTCTTTATTAAAAAAAAATCTATCTCGTATAAGTTACATTACTTCTATAACATAATATAAACACACACTTACATATATATACATTATATACATCTAATATATTGAGTATGAATGCTTAAAATATACACAGAGCACCTGCAGAATGTAGGAAATGGGATGAGGCTTTTTCAGATGCCCGTGCACAATTCTTATGCATAGAGCAAATAACATGCATTGCACCTAATGGGTTGTACATTTTTCCCTCTGAGCATGTGAAGTGTAGATTTTAATTATAATTTGCTATTTTTTTCTTTTTTTTTTTTTTGAGACAGAATTTCACTCTTGTCGCCTAGGCTGGAGCGCAATGGGGTAATCTCAGCTCACTGCAACCTCTGCCTCCCAAGTGATTCTCCTGCCTCAGCCTCTTGAGTAGTTGGGATTACAGGCATGCGCCATGATGTCCAGCTAATTTTTGTATTTTTAGCAGAGATGAGGTTTCACCGTATTGGCCAGGCTGGTCTTCAACTCCTGACCTCAGGCAATCCACCCTCCTCGGCCTCCCAAAGTGCTGGGAATACAGGCATAAGCCACTACTCCTGGCCATAATTTGTTATTGAGCACTAACTTCAACTTGGAGTTTCCCATTTGTGTTAACTTGTCAATAACAGTTTTTCACAAAAACTTTTTTTGAACTTCATGTTTTCTCAAAGACATAAAAGCTGCCTTCAACTTCTGACCACAATTTCCATTTGGCCGAATGCCCAAGAACCATGCTTTTGCTGTAATATGTTATCTCAACAGACATTTTTATGGTGAATGCATTCAGTTGAAAACATTCTGGGCTATATACAAATGATGATATAAATGACAAAGAGGAAAACAGAGGATCACACATAATAATGTCCTTTGTACAGAAGATATTTCACCATATGTTTTCAGCTTTTTTCTAGGCATAATGAATTAGCATTGATCCACACAAATTTATCTAGTTATCCTTATAATAAATTAGCAAAATTTCTAATTGAAACAAACATGCAGCCTATGATCCCAAAAATGAAGTAAATATTTGGTAAATGTTACTAGCTAAAACATTTGGTAGTAATGAAGTTATGGAAAATAAAATAAAAAATAAGGAAATGACAGTAGAGTCCTAATCCTGATTTGTCAATTACAAATAGCCTTCTTTCAAGACAAAAATAAATGGAAAGATATCCTGTGTTCATGGATTGGAAGAACTTAATATTGTTAAAATGTCTATACTATCCAAAGTAATCTAGAAATTCAATGCTACACCCATCAAAATCCCAATGGTATTTTTTATAGAAATAGAACAAATAATCCTAAAATTCATACAGAACTACAAAAGACCCTGCATCTTGAGAAAGAAGAACAAAGCTAGAGGCATAATAGTTCCTGATTTCCAAATATATCACAAAGCTACAGTAATTAAAACAGTCTGATACAGGAATTAAGATAGACAGAAACCAATGAAATTGATAGATCAAAAACAAACCCAAGAAATACAGTTCAATGATCTTCGACTCAGGTGCCAAGCATACACAAAGGGGAAAGGACAGTCTCTTCAACAAATGGTGGCCAGGCACAGTGGCTCACACCTGTAATCCTAGCACTTTGGGAGGCTGAGGTGGGAGGATCATGAAGTCAAGAGATTGAGACCATCCTGGCCAATGCGGTGAAACCCTGTCTCTACTAAAAATACAAAAATTAGCTGGGAGTGGTGGTGCGTGCCTGCAGTCCCAGCTATTCAGGAGGCTGAGGCAGAAGAATCATTTCAACCTGGGAGGTGGTGGTTGCAGTGAGCCGAGATGGTGCCACTGCATTCCAGCAAGACTCTGTCTCAAAAACAAAACAAAACAAAAATCAAAACAAAAAAACAACAAATCACTTGGGAAAACTGGATATCCACATGCAAAAGAAAGAAATAGGACCCTTATCTTAAAACAAACACAAAAATCAGCTCAAAATGAATTAAAGACACAAACAAGACCTGAAACTGTAAAACCCCTAGAAGAAAACAGAGGAGAAGCTTCTTGACTTTGGTCTTGACGATGCCAATGATTTTTTGGGTGACACCAAAAACACAGGTAATGAAAGCAAAAACTGACAAGTGTGGCTACATTTAACTAAAAGCTGTATGACAAAGGAAACAACAAAGTGAAAAGGCACCCTACAAAATGGGAAAATATTTGTAGACCATGTATAAGATAAAAAGTTGATATCCAAACTTCAAAATTACATACAAAAGGAACTAATATAACCCAATAGCAAAAACAAACAAGCAACAACAACAAATAAAATAAACTCCCAGGCACAGTGGCTCATGCCTATGATCTCAGCACTTTAGGAGGCTGAGACCAGCCTGGGTAAAACAGTGAGGCACTACAAAAAAAAAAAAAAATTAAAAATGGCTGGGCGTGGTGGTAGGCACCTGTGTTTGCAGCTACTAGGGAGGCTGAGGTGGGGGGTCACTTCAGCCTAGAAGGTTGAGGCTGCAATGAGCCATGATTGTGCCACTATACTCCAACCAGGTAACAGAGTGAGACTCTGTCTCAAAAAAACAAAACAAAACAAAAACAACAACAACAAAAAAAACGGGGTAGTTTCCCCATGCTGTTCTCATGACAGTGAGTGAGTTCTCCGGAGATCTGATAGTTTTACAAAGGGTTCTGCCCCCTTCACTTTCTCTTCTCTCTCCTACCACCTTGTGGAGAAGATGGCTGCTTCCTGTTCATCTTCTGCCATGACTGTAAGTTTCCTGAGGCCTCCCCAGCTATGTGGAACTGTGAGTCAATTAAACCTCCTTTGTTTATAAATCACCCAGTCTCAGGTAGTATTTTTATCATAGTGTGAAAACGGACTAATACATACAATAAAGAACCCAATTTAAAAAATGAACTAAAGACTTGAATAGACATTTCTCCAAAGACAAATAGCCTACCCTTTATGTAAAAAGGTGCTCACAAATCACTAATCATCAGGCAGATGCAAATCAAAACCACACCTGTTAGGGTGACTATTACAAAATTTTAGATCTTTTAGGTAACAAGTTTTGGTGAAGATGTGGAGAAACTGGAATCCCTGCACACTGTTGGTAGCAATGTAAAATAGTCCAGCCTCTACAGAAAACAGTATAAAGTTTCCCCATAAAATTAAAAAATAGAACTACCGGTCATCTAGCAATCCCACTTCTACATATGTAGCCAGAGGAAATAAAATCGCTGCAATTAAAGTTATCTGCCCTCCCACGTTCATTACAGCATTATTTACAGTAGCCAAGATATGGAAATAACCTAAATACTCATTGAAGGATACATTAAGAAAATGTGGCATATACATACAATAGAATATTATTCAGCCTTCAAAAAGGAAATCCTGCCATTTGCAACAAAATGGATGAACCTTGAGGACATTACCCTAGATGAAATAAGCTAGTCCCAGAAGAACAAATACTGATGATCTTACTCACAAAAAGTATCTAAAATAGTCAAATTCATAGAAGCAGAGAGTAGAATGGTGGTTTAATACTACACTGTACACCAAAACCTTTGTGAAGAGGGTAGATATCAAGTGTTCTTACCACAAAGAAGGGGTGATAGGAGGAAACTTTTGGAGGTGATGGATATGTTTATGACTTTGATTGTGGTGATGGTTTCACAGCTGTATGCATATGTTTAAACCTATCAAACCTTATGTATTAAATATGTGCAGGCTTTTTCTATATGAACTATACCCCCAATAAATCAGTTAAAATTTTGTTTAAATGGCTTTCTTATTTTCT
>NW_016824185.1:0-1762 GCF_001698545.2 Rhinopithecus bieti
ATAAATAAATAAATAAAAAATAAAATAAAATAAATAAATAAAAAAATCACTCAAAGAACTGTAGGGATTAAATATGACACTAAAAATACATGCAACAAAATAAAAAACAGATAAATTCAACTTCATCAAATTTTAAAGTCTTTGTGCAGCAAATGAGACTATCCACCAGGTGTGGCGGTTCACACCTGTAATCTCAACACTTTGGGAGGCCAAAGCAGGAGGACTGCTTGAGGCCAGGAGTTTGAGACCAGCTTGGGAAACACAGTGAGACCCCCATCTCTACAAAAAATTAATTTTTAAAAAAATGACACTACCAAGAGAACGAAAAGAAAATCCAGAGAATGGGGAATAAATATGACTAATCTCATCTCTAATAACGATTTAATATCCAGAATATATGAACAATTCAATGACAACTCAATAACAAGAAAAAGAGCCCAATTAAAAATATGGGTGGCTGGGCGCGGTGGCTCACGCCTGTAATCTCAGCACTTTGGGAGGCCGAGGCAGGCAGATCACAAGGTCAAGAGATCGAGACCATCCTGGCTAACACAGTGAAACCCCGTCTCCACTAAAAATACAAAATATTAGCCAGGCGCGGTGGTGGGCGCCTATAGTCCCAGCTACTCGGGAGGCTGAGGCAGGAGAATGGCTTGAACCCGGGAGGCGGGGCTGGCAGTGAGCCGAGACCGTACCACTGCAGTCCAGCCTGGGCGACAGAGTGAGATTCCATCTCAAAAAAAAAAAAAAATGGGCAAAGGGAACCTGGATACTTCTTCAAAGAAAATATATATACAAATGGCAAACAAGCATATGAAAGGATGTTCAACATCACTCACCATTGGGGAAATGCAAATGAAAACCACAATGGGATATCAACATCTCACACCCATTAGGATGGCTATAATTAAAAAAGCAAAAAAAAGAAGATGGCTGGGCTTGGTGGCTCACATGTGTAATCCTAGCATTTTTGGAGGCCAAG
Source organism: Rhinopithecus bieti (assembly GCF_001698545.2). Lineage (NCBI taxonomy): Eukaryota > Metazoa > Chordata > Mammalia > Primates > Cercopithecidae > Rhinopithecus > Rhinopithecus bieti. The sequence continues at coordinate 983 of NW_016824185.1, forward strand.
GCAGGAGGATCACTTGAACCCAGGAGTTCAAGACAGGCCTGGGGCAACACAGTGAGACTCTTGACTCCTTTAAAAAAAAAAAAAAGAAAGAAAATTAAAGAGAAGGAAATAATAACTGTTGGGGAGGATGTGGAGAAACTGGAAGCCTTGCACACTGCTGCTGGAATGTAAATGGTGCAGCCACCACTGAAAACACTATGGTGTTTCCTCAGAAAGCTAAACAGAGAATTATCATATGATCCGGCTGTTTTCCCTACACATAGTTACATTCCTCTCCCTGCTATATAAACCCCCAATTTTAGTTCGTCGAAAAGACAGATTTGAGACTGATCTCCCTTTTCCTCACCTGACATCACCCGAATTTAAAAAAAAAAAAGGCCGGGTGTGGTGGCTCACACCTGTAATCCCAGCACTTTGGAAGGCTGAGGTGGGTGGACCACCTGAGGTCGGGAGTTCGAGACCAGCCTGACCAACATGGTGAAACCCCGTCTCTACTAAAATACAAAAATTATCTGCGCATGGTGGTATAATCCCAGCTACCGGGGAGGCTGAGGCAGGAGAATCACTTGAACCCGGGAGGTGGAAGTTGCAGTGAGCCAAGATTCTGCCATTGCACTCCAGCCTGGGCAACAAGAGCGAAACTCTGTCTCAAAAAAAAAAAAAAATTAATCCCAGCTACTCGAGAGGCTGAGACAACAGAATCGCTTGAACCCAGGAGGCGGAGATTGCAGTGAGCTGAGATCGCACCACTGCATTCCAGCCCAGGCAACAAGAGTAAAA